>NW_023396879.1:791205-1006205 GCF_011125445.2 Fundulus heteroclitus
TGATTCTCAAAGTGCTCGCCAGCTTGTCCAGATGAGTGTAGTTATTCAGAAATGGACTTGGGGAAACTTCTGGAAAATAGCAGACTTGATCCTTTAAGCAAATAGTGGGTGCAGAAAATGCTTCCTATCTAGGGTGACCAGATTTCAAATAAGCAAATGTGGAACAACAGGATGCTGGTGAGGGACAATGCGGGACACGTAACCATAGCTATGATGATAACATACATTTTAATTTTACACAAATCACACATTAAAACAATCAAGCTTTGCTTTGCCTGGTATGGCACAACAATTTATCACAACTCATAAGTTTATAAAAAGCATTATTTAACTTTTGTGAAGTTCAATAAAACGTTTTAACCAGCTCTGTGACTGGTGAACTGTTCCTCCACTGATTCACTTTTTTTTTACTTCCGATCCGATTCTGATACCAGAATTTTGGCATCTGTACGTACCAATACGTTTCTGATACTAGAGCTCTCTTTGCTTTAATGTTATTCTCACAATTTTGTTGATATCCTTTCTATGAATATAAGTATGTATTCCAAAAATACAACTCGGGATATGTTTAAACTCACAAAAGAAGTAAGAAAAACAATGTTCACAGGAAAAATCCTATCCTGAAAACAAATGTAACCGTGAGAGATCAGAGCTGCTGTAGCTACACCACTCTGTCACAACAGCAAACAGGCTTAAATTGGAGGCAACCGTTTACTCAGTTATTCTTTCAGCACAAGTACACCTAACGACCAGCACACAGACCAGCTCACGTTAAGAATGAGCTTTATTTGGAAAAGTTGCACCGATAAAACCCATGTTGCAACTTTTAAATGAAACCTGTTTGCGAGACAGTGAGTAGAAAAAAGTCAGACCAGCACTTCATATGGACATTATTTCCTGTAAAGTAAGACGCTGTATGCATAGTGATTGTTTTAATGTTTCATGTCAGGAGTTTTATTATGACTTTAAATAGCTCGACCACGTTTATAAAAAAAACCCAATGTTGACACACAAGTTTGAGTGGCAGAGTGAAATAGAAAGCAAAAAAAAAAAAAAAAAAAAAAAACACACCGCTCAGATGAACTGCCTGTTCCCGACCAGAGACAATAATACATTAGATCAAGTTTACTGTAACATCCCAGCAGCAAACAAAGATGCTGCAGCTCCTCACTTTGGTTCATCAGATCACATCTCTGTGGACCTGATTCCTGCCTTCAAGCCACTGACCTGCAGAACCAGACCGCCGATAAAAACCGTCCAGGTTTGGACAGAAGAGGCTCAGCTCTACAGGACTGATTAGAAATCACTGACTGGGATGTGTTTAAAGATGCCGCTGACTTAGAAAGCTACACATGATCTGTGCTTTCCTATATCCACGTCTGCACTGATGCTGTCCTCCACACAAAGACAATCAGAGGGTTTCCTGACCAGAAAGACAATCAGAGGGTTTCCTGACCAGAAAGACAATCAGAGGGTTTCCTGACCAGAAAGACAATCAGAGGGTTTCCTAATCAGAACCATGGGTGGACAGGAGGCCCAGGATACAGCGTTCAGATCTGGAGACAGAGTGGCCTACAGCAGGGCTAGAAGTGAACTTAAAGGTCCAGAAGGCCAAGCAAAGGTACAAGCAATACATGGAGGAGCATTTCAGCAGGAACAATCCATGAAACATGTGGAGAGGCATCAGGAACATCGGGGGGAGCGGACGAGATGAGCGGCTGAGATCTCGCGAGAGCTGTGTGAGAGCTGTGCATAAGTAAAATGGAGTCGTTCATGTAATTCAAAATCAAACACGCTAAGGTAAGAACGAACCAATAACTGAAAATAATACAAAGTAAAAGCCCAAACATTTATAACTGTCTCATTTTTTACGAGGGAACAAACTGGACAAAGAGACCTTGACGAGCCTGGAGTGCTACCTGGACGAGTGTTTTGATAGCATCGTGATAGGGAAGGCCCAGAAGCCTTCGGCTGCTAACACACCGTCACTTAAGCGCACTCGTTCTAATTCTACCAGCGCGTCATCATCTTCTCCTCTGTCTCTCGACAGGAACTTCAGTGACATCTTGGAATCCATCGACAAGAAGCTTACCAGCCTTGACAGCTAACAGCTATGGCCGTGGAGAATGACGCGTTGAGGGGGAAGGTTACGGAGTTGTCCGAAGAGATTATCCAGCTTTCCGGCGAAAATAAGAAAATGAAGGAATCCATTCTGGACATACAGTCGCAAAGTATGAGAGATAATCTTGTCTTTGCAGACATCCAGGAGCAGCAGGGAGAGGTAGCCGAGGAAACAATCCGTGTCTTTCTCCAGCAGAAGCTGAAAATCCCGGCGGAACAGGTAAAAAACATCACTTTTCATCAAGTCCACCGGCTCGGAGGTAAGAAACCCAACAAAACCCGTCCGATTGTAGCAAAATTTGAGCATTATAAACGAAAAGAATTTGTTAGAAGTTGCGGCAGGGAACTGAGAGGGACAGACTTTAGTGTTAATGATCAGGTTCCTAAGGAAATCCTAGATCGCAGGCGAGTGCTGTTCCCAATCAGGAAGAAATACATGATGGACGGCGTTAAAGCCACCATATCGGTTGACAGACTTTATATTAATGGACAGTTGTTCAGGGATCAGAAGATCACCCCTTGGCTTTATTAGTCACACCAGAGGTGGATTTAAAGCATGTTTCACTGATTAAAAAATAAAAATAAATTAAATAAATAAATAAAAAAGATGCACAGATCGGTACACGGTGATAAATGAAATACACGCACAGCTCAAGAGCACGTTGGTATGGTTGTTGTTCACGGTTGGGTACACAAGGCACGGGCTATGGTTTATCCTTTTTCACATTCTCTTACTCTTTGCACTTTCTGATTTCTTTGTGTATTTCTATCTTATTTGTCTGCTTCTTTCCTGATCATCAGACAATCACAAGCACATCATATGATGCCACCTGGGTCTATGTATGACTATTTTCTCGAAGGCATGCACCTTCTAACTTCTCACTCACATCTATGGCGAATGTAAAGTTTGTGACATGGAATGTGCATGGGGCTGGCACCAGAGAGAAAAAATTGAAGATCATTAACCAGCTTACTAGATTAAAGGCAGATGTTGTCTTATTGCAAGAAACCCACAAATCAGCTACAAATGCAAGTGAGCTTAATTCACCTGAGTTCCCTGATGTGTTTGCGGCCGGCTATAACTTTAGACAGAGAGGGGTAGCAATCTTAATCCACAAAAACGTTAGTTTTAAAATATTAGACAAAACTATAGATCCTGAAGGTAGATACATAATTAAATAGCTATTCTTAACCAGAAGCTATGTATTGTCAGTATATATGGTCCAAATGTTGATGACCCCTCTTTTTTCCACCAATTCTTCCTTGCACTTTCAAAACACGGGGATTGTTCACTAATTATAGGAGGTGACTTCAATTTTGGTTTAAATAACGATATAGACAGGTTGAATACAACAGGGACTCAGCGTAGCTGGCAGTCAGTATGTAGTCAAACAATACATGAGTGACTTTGGTCTTTGCGATGCATGGCGATCTCTTCATCCTAATGGTAAAGAATATACTTTTTTCTCAGATGTCCACTATTCGTACTCTTGTCTGGACTACTTTCTAATAAGCAGCTCACTGCTGTCGGAAGTTTTAGTGATTACTCTTTTCAACCACAGTTAAAAGCAATGTCTTGTTTTACGACATTTTAATACTGACTTTTTTCTTCTATTGTTATTATTGTAACTACCGTTTTCAGTTTTTAGGTATTTGAGTGAATGGAAGGATAAGAATGAGTTAGAGGACTGTACATAGTTGGATTTCAAATGTCAAATGCCAAAAATACTTTGTCAAAAAATAGGTGGTTAATAAGTAGACTAACAAAAAAAAGGACCAGATGTGAAGACTGAACATTCACACCAATTTCTTACCTTGCACAGACTAACGTTCCTGCTTTTCTATAAGCAGCACGTCCTGTGACATGACAGGGAAACTAAGTTAGATCTCATAATGAAGCCAGGTAGTGTGGTCACTAAAAGCTAATGTTAGTTTGAGTCAGTCAACGTTACCTTAAAGTACTTCTTGATTCTGAGATCAACCAACTCAGAAATGCATGCATTAGGGACCATATTTTCAAAAAAAAATAAATAATTGGTATTAAGATTGTGATTGCGCTGTTAAAGGTTTTTTTAAGGATTAAAAATCGTCCCTCGGCGACCGCTAGGCGGAAAATCCACAATTTGGGTTACGTGGTGCGATGACGTAGTTAGTTGACGCAGCTCAGGCTACGCTACAGAGAGTACAATGGAGTACACAACGACAAGTTCAAATGGCGTTTCAAATAGTGAGTTTAACACGAAAGCGCTAGCATCTGTTTCGATTCGGTTAAGTCTGAGAAAAACATTTTAGGAGAATAAACGAAATGGGTTGCTGGTATATAACTGGAATCGGGACTTATAATCGCAGTTCTGGCTGACGTCGAAGCCCGATTGCCAAGCATCATTTATGATGGCTGAAATTCGCCAAAACAGCACATAAAAGAAAAAGATTTACATTCAGCACGAATCACAGTGTCTCCGCATTATGTGTTCCCGGAATTTTACTTAATAACCTGGACCTGAGTCAGGCTGTAGTAAAGAAAACGAGCCGGAGTTGGGATTGTGTGAATTCAAGTTCAATTCAGTTGATTATTTAGGCTTGCCCTTTCAACTGAAGCCGAGCAAATTTAGAAATAGTAAATGGACTTTGTTGAGTTTGGTTCTTCTTTGTTTAATTCATTTTATTAATTATGATTTAAACAATGAATACAACATTTTGCAGACTATGCAAGTAATGACAGCTGCAAAAGTGTCTTGGTCAGCTGGCAACATGACTCTTCAGATTCAGAAGATGAAAACCACATGGCAGCAGAAGAGATTAATCCCTATGCCTTGGAGCCTTTGGCTGATCCCACAGTCTCCATTCAGCAATCAACTTGCATCCTCTCTCTTTCCCTGCACTATTTAGGTTTTTAATCAATCCCTACCGCAAAAACAAGAAAAACATCTTGGTTAAAACTACACCCCTAGATTTAAGGATTTCAAATCTCAAATTTACTTTACACGTACTATTAGTTTGTCTAACTCAACTTTATCTACATGCCAAACATCCACACTGTGTCATATCTCTGGATGGTTTTTCATGCATCATCTTCCTGATAGAAACATATCTATCTGTCACCAGCTCTCCAATATTGACACCTTCTGCGGACAACTGCTCCAATTACCTTTTTAATCCCTCCTTTTCCATGGCTGTACTGGAACCTACTTCATTGCTCTGCAAGGTTTTGATAATATATACAGCAAAAATAAAAAGAAATTTAGGAAATAACACAAATTCAGTTGGCCTAGTCTCCAAAAAAATGTTTACCTGTACAAGTTGGGCTGCAATATTTTCTTTGTCGACTTTTCCATCAAAGTGTATGTACCATGTTTGGCCGAGTGACCTAACAATAAAGAAATGTATACCCAAACGCTGAGCAAAAAACACAAGACAACATTTACAAATGAATTTGTAATAATTACCTGGACTGTCTGCTCTTCCGTCTGCTAAGGCCACCATGCTAAGGCCACCATCCCCTCTTCATCCTGCTTCTCTAAAATACTTTTGATTACGTTTTCATATTCAATTTTGTAAAAGTCATTGACAAAAAGGACAATGTATTTAGTTTGGTGATTTATATAAGTAGCATAACTGATATTCTGCACATTCATATGGTTAACCATCCTTAATGCCTTGCCAGGTGATAAGCCAGTAAAAAGGATTGCAGCACTAAGAGAGATGTTGCCAGCTTTAGTGTTTCCACGTCTGGTTGACTTTGCCAAACCCTTTTGTATTGACAGAACCCTGCCTGACACTCTTGTTGAACTGTAATGGCTGAGCCACTTACAGAATTCATTTTTGGCACAGTTTCTGTTTGACAAACTGGACACTGTCTGAACAGTGGCAAAAGTTTTTTTTCTGACACAAGGAAGAATCTTTCTCCAGGTGACCATTGCTTTTCAATGCTGTAAAAAAAAAAAAAAGAAAAAGAAAAAAGATGCTGTTAGAAATTGTTGTTTGAGCAAGTTTTAAAATACCGGAAATCCAATTATTATATGAATACCTACAGATTTTGGTCCTCATAATTGTCATCAGAGGTTGGTTCATAATCTGGATCTTCAACTCCATCATCATCAACATCAGATGAGGGAATATAAATATCAGCCGATTCAATAAAACTTTCATCCAAACTTCCTGTTATAAGATCGTTTCGTCCATAAAATTGAGCTGTCATATTATGACATTTTGGTCTCACTGATACACTTATATTAGGAATTTTTAAATGAGGAGGAGGATTCTAGGAATTTGTCTGAGTAAATAAAAATAAAAATTAATTTGACATACCTTTACTTTTTTTGTAGTGTTACGTGCACCAGGCCCATTTGGTGGGGTAACATTAATGGAGACCACACAAGGATTTTATGATTCAATGAAATTGGAATTTATTAAATTATTTTAAAGAAATAAAACTTGGAAAAATGAATAACTGAACTGAGAAACCAAAATAGATTAATACAAAACCCTTAACCAACTAGAAATAAGCAAATGTCAAAACAAACCTAACAAAACTCAACCATAAGATACAAACCAAACGGGTTCTGAGGAGGGAGAGGGAAAGAAGCCTCCTTCTCTGCTGCAGCACGGACACTTTTTAAGCCGCAGAGAACTAATCAAAGAAAAACACAACTCCTGCAGAAGGCCTGTCTCCAGGACCCTAAAAGGAAAAAGGCAGGGACCCACTGCAGCCGTAACAGTAAACTTTACACTTTTTATTCACCTGGATACCTTTATCAGCCACCTGTCTTTCAACCGGCTCATTTAGGATAAGGTGAGGAATAACATTGATGTCATCACCACAGGCACCTGTGGCTGCTGCTGAGCATCTGTCATCCACCAGTGCTGCATTTACTAACTGTAATGATAGAATCAGACAGTTAACTGAAGCGGACTGTTTATCAGTAACAGGCCCTTCCTAAATTTTGTCATCGAGTGTGGTTGAATTGAACTAATAAATCAATAGTATATTTTAGGCATTTTGGGTAATTAAATAGCAATAAGAAATGTTCAATTTGATTTTTGAGTTAGATAACCAACATATCTCTAAATGTTTACGTTTTTTTATGGCCCCATCATGCCGTCTAGTCGATGATGAATCTGACTGATGTGGCTGACTTGCTGGTGACAGATCGCCGGAACCTGAAGACAAGACGTGTGCGCCCCTCTTGAAGATGGCTGGAACGGCGTCAGGCTTTAGTAACGCGTTGAAGCCCATTTCCATCGCCACACTACTTTTCACTTCAAAACAATCTGCTGTGAAACGGTCGCTACAAATGACACATGAATTCCAAGCATAATGTGGTGTGGGATTTCGGTGGTCTGACCCAATCCGCTCGCATTCTCCGTAATTGGACGTTTGGGGTTCGGAAATCTGTGTAATGACACATTATCATTGTTGGTATTTAAACAACCATACGCGACACACTTTAAACCATGTTTTATCTGTCTATTTGTGTTTGAGAAAAGCGAGTTTGCAAGCAGGAAGTATCTTGTTGCCATGTCAACAGATCAACGCTTGTCAACGAATGATGTCATCGGTCACGTGACACCCGGTGCAACATTTTTTTATGAGCCTTGTGCCAAAAAGCCTTAAAAATCCACTTTGTCATCAAATATTTTTAGTTTTTTTTTTCTTGGGTCATATTATGGGTCATATTATGTATGAACTTTCTAATATATAGCAACTTGTATGATCTCAGAATCAAGAAGTACTTCAAAGCTTCTCAAACCGGCCCTTCAATGTCTGCACAAATCGCTGAGTCTTGACTGTTGTCTACTTTTGGGTCAGCTTGCGACTCCAGCTCTGATCAGCAACGTCCAACCAGGTAACAGTGTTCGCACTAATAGCTCAAGGCTGCAGCTCTGGTACGGAAATCTGTAAAATCAAGGCTCCCCCCATATATTTTTTCAGCGAATCTACACAATTAACGTAGATGACCAATTTCGGATTCAAAACTGCGAATTTTGCCGAAAGGTGAGTGATTTTCATGTCTGTGGCTGGCTGCTGAAGCCTTGGAAAGCAAACATCCAACGTTCAACCTAATACTAACTTCACCGTGGTCTCACACCAGCCCCTAGCCAGCTGCCTCAAGACACTAACGGCAGAACAATTGGTTGCTTTCACCTAAATTCATTAATAGCACATACAAAGTTGGTAGATTGTTGTATGTGTACTGACTGTAGAGTAAAGCGCTTTGGAGATTGTCAAGACTGGTCAAAAGCGCTATACAAGTACAAGCCATTTACCATTTAGTCGCTTTTTTGAAGGAAAAAAGTCACTAGAGGATTTGAAAAGTGCCACAGTGCTAGGAGGCACAAGATGGAGCTATGTTATTTTTTTCTTTTTTAAGACGGAGCTGCTTTGGTACTCCACAGCAGCAGAGCTACTAACGTCACTATATCAGAATTACGTCAGGTTAACCAAAGCAATATGGATTCGAAATTCAATGCAAGGCCGCCGTTTAAACCTAGGAGGGCACCACACTGACGATTCTTAAACACAAAAGCAGGACTTCAACAAATGTGCACTTGTTTTACAAAACAATGGCAGAGATATGTAAACAATACTATAATACAACCATAACAGTTTTTTGGGGAAAAAGTTGATTTAGGGTTGAGTTATCCTTTAACCCGTTGCTCCTTGGCTCACTTCAATGCTTTATTGGTCAGTTTCCCTTCCCAATATGGCGGACGCGCTCACGTATCGCGGCAGCTCAGACAGTTATTACAACATTTACTCTTAAGTTCAAGCTTCTTACCGCCAGACTCGCTTTTATTCCTCGGAGAAAAGCCCCCAAACAGCCCAGAGTCCAATAAGTGTCCAGTGTTCTCAATGAGAAGTCACTTTTTCCCTTTTCCTCTAACAGGAAACTTCTCTGGCCGTTAGCTTCTCAGTTAGCTCTGATGCTAACTGCTCCCTCGCAGGCTGTCGCTTCTTCTAAAACGGTGACAAATAGCGGTTAAGACGAGCTGCACATGCTGTCAGAGTCTAGGAGGCTTTAGCTTTGTCTCTTACCCAGTTCTCTGGTTGGCAGCTTAAGGCCTCACAAGACAAGTCTACGTTTTGTTTTAGCACAACAGAGCAACAACTTTGTTTCTTTCTCTTGTTTTTTTAAATTGGTGGTTGGCAAGAAACGTTTGGTCAGCATCACCGCCACCTACTTCTTCTTCTTCCTCCTCTTCTAGTATTTTCTGGCAGTTTACATACTAGGTGCATTACCGCCATCAACTGGACGGAGATGTAATTTAGAACTGTATTTTCCTATATACATAGGAATATATATATATATATATATATATATATATATATATATATATATATATATATATATATATATATATATATATATATCTTTATGCAACTAAATAAATCCATATTTACACACTCACACACATATACACACAGCTAATTCTGTATCTTTTAAATATTTAATAAGTGCTTCAATTATATTATCTGATTGATGCTTCCCTAATAAATCAGCCATATTTACTGAACTTCCCATTACCCTTTCCAGTTCTTTCCTCTCTTTTATATATTTTCTACAATGAATCAAACATGTTCTACTCCTTTGATTTCCCCACAATAAGAACAATTACCTGTTGGATGTTTCCCTATTATTTTAAAACCAGTATTTAAACTAGTATGTCCTATCCTCAATCTATTTATCCATATTTCCTCTCTCCTATTCATTATACTATTATATCTTATGATAATCTCCTTCTGTATTTTATATAAATGCCTTCCTCTTTCTTCTAAATTCCATCTCTCCTGCCATATATTATTAATTTTATCTTTAATAATTACTTTTATTTCTGCTCTACTTAGCGGGACATCATATTCAATTTCTCTTGACTTAACTGCTTCTTTAGCCAACTTATCTACTTTTTCATTTCCTAAAATTCCTTTATGTGCTGGAACCCATGTGAATTGAATACTTATTTTTTGTTGCGTTATACCATATATCAAATAACTAACTTCATCTAAAAGATCTTGACGGCTTTCATATTTTCCACTTTTAAAACTAGTCAGGCAAGACATTGAATCTGAACAGATAACTACATTTCTAGGCTTCACCTAGACTGTTCTATTTTTTTGGTTTCTAAATTTCCTTTTGGCCTTTCAAATAACCATGGAGCAATTTTAGATGTGATTACAGTTTTACAGTATGCTATATTATTTATCCCAGAATACTCTGCATAAATATTTCCTTCACATCCAAAACTCCTTATGTTATGGCCGAATTTCCAACATTCTCTGAATATCTGTTTAGTAGGGTGATTTTTCTCATGCCCTTGTAAATTTAACCAGTCATTTATTGACAGTTTCATCCTCCTTAAGTCCAGTGGCATTTCTCCAGTAATCACCTGAAGAGCAGGAATTGGAGAGGTTCTAAAAGCACCACAACATATCCTAAGCGCTTTAGCTTGGATTCTATCTAAATCTAATAAAGAATTTGCAGCTGAAATATAAACAGTACATCCATAGTCCAACACAGATCGAATTAAAACATCATATATTCTTTTCAAAGATGTACTAGTTGCCCCCCAGTCATTCCCTGACATCTCAAAATATTAATACCTTTTTTACATTTATCAATAATCTTCTGTATATGTATCTTAAATTAAAGTTTTTCATCAAACCATACGCCGAGGTACCTTATGATATTTACCTGCTTCAGTTTATGCCCATATAATCTAAGATCTACTGTTGGATTAACCCTTTTCCTTGAAAAAACATATTACTTGTGTCTTCTCAACAGACAAATGAAACCCCCATTCATGGGACCATCTTTCAACCATATTAATTGCTGATTGCATTCTATTTTTTAAGTTACTAATATTGCCTCCTCTCACCCATAATGCCCCATCATCTGCATATAATGCTTTATTAATTCTAAAATCTATAGTATCAAAAATATCATTAATCATATTAAAAAGCAATGGACTACATACACTACCTTGTGGAGTTCCACTTTGTATATCATAAATATTTGAATAATTTACCCCAACTCTTACTTCTATTGTTCTATTCTTTAAAAAAAATCCTTAATCCAGTTAAACATTTTTCCTTTTATTACCATTTTATCCATCTTAATTAACAAACCCTCCTTCCAAAGCATATCATACACTTTTTCAATATCAGAAAAAGGTAGCTAAGAGCATTTCTTTATTTACCTGAGCCTTTCTTATTTAATTTTCTAAACAAACAATTGGATCTACAGTTGTCCGTCCAAACCTAGAACTACTCTGAAAAGGAGATAAAAGACCTCTTTTTCTATTTCATACATCAATCTCTTAGTTATCATTCTCTCCATCAATTTACATAAATTAGAAGTAAGAGCTATGGGCCTAGAACTTTTTACCTCTACTTTATCCTTATCTGGCTTTACTATTGGTACAACGACTGAATGTTTCCAACTGGATGGCAATTCACCTTGTTCCCATACTTTATTGTATAACTTTACAACTATTCATTTAGCAGCATCTGATAACTGTTCTATCATCCTATAGCATATGCCATCTTTACCTGGAGATGTATTTTTAACTCCAATCAAAGCTGTATTCATTTCAAACAATGTAAAGTGTTTATCTGAAACACTTCCATCTATCTCTTTCCTATTTAAAATTTCTCTATTATCTTCAATCATTTCCAATCTCCATGATAATTCTTCATTTGATAAATTTTGAGAACTATGCACTTTCAAAAAAGACCTAGCAAACATCTTTGCTTTTTTCTGGGTTGTTAAAGATTCACACTGATTATCTTTAATTATAGGTAAAGAAAAATCCCTTCTTATTCATCCCATCTCATTTACTTTAACGTCTGTTCCGATTGTACTACAAAAAGCCCTTCAATAATTCTTTTGTGATAATTTAACCACTCTCTTAACTTTAGACTGTGCTTTTTTGTGTAATATTAAATTATGAAATTAATAATTTGATTTTAACCTTTTAAATGCTTTATTCCTAACTTTAACAGCTACTTTACATTCATTGTTCCACCAAGGAACCATTGTCTTTTTCTTTAATCCAGTAGATTTGCCAATGGCCTTTTCTGCAGATTCACATAATATATTTGTAATCATTGAATTTAATTCTTCAATATCATTACTTAAAGTTTGCATAATTTCCATAAGTTTGTCACTTGCTATCTTCTTATACTTTGCCCAATTAGCTTCCCTCATTCTCCATTTAGGCTACCAATTTTCTTCAACTACTACTTTAAAATTATGCAATTTAAGCAGAATAGGATAATGATCACTTCCAAGGCGGTTATCATTAATTACTTCCCACTGACTATTTCCTGCTATCTGATCTGACACTATACCCTACATCAAATCTAGTACCTCTTCCATCATTTAGGCAAGTTAAATTATAATCATCCATAAATTCCTCAATTATGTTTTCATTTTCATCATTTCTTTTACTTCCCCATAATGTATTATGAGCATTAAAATCTCCACATAAAAATAATCCTAACATTTTCCTTCACATAAATACTATAAAGTATTTCTCTACTTATTTTTTACAAGGGTTATAAAAATGTATATAAAATTTTGATTTACTAATCCATACCTCAACGCCTATGACTTCTATTTCTTCATTTATATTCTTAGACTTAGACTTTCTTTATTGTCATTCTGTATGCACAGAGTGCATACAGAACGAAATTTCGTTTTCATACAGCTCAGAAAAATTGCAGTAACTCTACAGGATACATTGCTGTGAATTTACACTACAGGATTAAAATGCAGTAATAAATTGCAGTAATTTACAGGATAAATTCCAGTTGATTTCCGAATAAATGCAGCAGTGATTTAACAGTAGACAGTTGAAATGTAAACAAATATGCAGTAAGTTTCCGGATAAAGTGCAGCAGTGATATTGGAGACTAAGAGTTGAGCAGCATTTATAATGCTGGATAAGGGTACAATTACAAATGTGCAAATTAGCGAGTGTGGTACACAGTCCATTTTATACTTCAGCAGTTCAACTATCTGATGGCAGCAGGGAAAAAGCTTTTGCAGAACCTGGTGGACCTGCAGCGGATGCTGTGGAACCTCTTCCCAGAGGGCAGCAGGGAGAATAGTCTATGGTGGGGGTGTGAGGGGTCCCTGATGATGTTACGGGCTCGAGACACACAGTGCTGCGACGAAATGTCCTTAATGGAGGGAAGAGGAGCCCCGATGATCCCTTCTGCTGTCCTCACCATTCTCCTCACGTTCTTCCAGTCGGAGGCACTGCAGCCTCCACACCACACAGACCATAATGTTCAAAATATTATAACTAATTCCCTGCTGTACAAATATAGCAACACCTCCTCCTACATTTGGAATTCTTTCTTTACGTAGTGTTATATCCATTAAGAACAAAATCCAGTGATGGTTTTAACCAGGTTTCTTGAAAACAGACTATATTTGGTTTAACATTCTGTCTTTCAATTAAAAATGTTAACTCTTGGCCATTAGCAATTAAGCTTCTTGCATTCCACTGTAATATGGATAAAACCATCAAATTTCACCATTACTGGACTGTTGACTTTCATTTATCCCTGTTGTTAAAACTGCGCTGATTGACTCAAAAGACAAGTTTTCCATCTCAAGGTATTTTTCTGCTGCTTTGATTATTATTTTAATTTGCTCTGTTCTACTCTCTGTCTGTGCTGAACAATTTATTACTTCCACAATAAATGCAACAAATTTATTTGTCTCCACAATCATTGTATTTCCTAAGGTACTCTGGCTCTGCATTTCCTCTGTTTTTTTTAGATGGAGTGTGAGGCACAGAAACACTTTTAGCATTATCATTTAAATTACTTACCCTTTTAATTGCATCTGCATAGGTAACTTTTTCTTTGACACGTATATTTTGTACCTGCACTGCTCTTTTATGAGCTTCACATCCTTTAAATGCAGCACTATGTTCCCCACCACAATTACAACACTTTAACTTAGTTCCTTCAGAACATTTCCCATAGTCATGCTCTATGGGAGAATTATAGCTCGGAAACGTGGCCCTGGGGAAATGAAACATGGCTCTTGGAGCAGGCGGATGATTTCAGCTCATTTTTTGCTCTCTGCTGGCCTAACCGCAGGCGGAAAGTCGCTCCGCTCCATCTGGAGTCAGCTTCCTGCAAAAGCTGAGAAAAAGAAGACAAGGCTGGTTTCGGCATTGACAGATTCTTTACTCTGGTGTCTGGTTATGCAGAAGTTAGACTGCAGACTCAACTTCAATCGAGCTGGCAGTTCTCCAAACCCAGTCGGGTTCTTTGTTCCACAGAGGATGACAAGAGTGTGCTCCCTAATGCCGTTCTGACGGAACAGCGGGAATGAGGATGATTGTCTGTGGGAAGCTTGGCTTTATAGCATTGGCACCCTACTGAGGGGGGGAATTCCTGGTGCCTGTAAAAGTCTGAAATTCCTTTGCTTACAACTCAGTCTGATTTTTCCTCATGGGTTGGTGTTACAACAGTTTTGAAGGGTTTTCTTCACTATGAAAAAGGATTCTGCGATCATCCACCACTGTTGTCTCCCGTGGATGTCCAGTCCCACAAATGCAAACACCACACCTGGAATGAACACCAGACCTTCTAAATGCTTATGTGATGAGAGGTTAACGAGGGAAGAGCCCATACAAGCTTGTTATTTATTTTGCAGTCTTCTGAATCAATTGTCCAATTACTTTTGGTCCCTTGGAAAAGTGCCGGCTACGTATTAAAGAGCTGTAATTCCTTGCTCCAAGTTGGATGTGAGTCTGCACTTTAATCCCATATTAATTATATAAATGTATCCTGAATATGTTTTCATAAACAGCTAAAATAACAAAACTTGTGCCACTGTCCATATTTCTCGGTCAAACTGTACTTTCAGAACCTGGATTTACCACCTTTGCAACAACAAAATAAGTTAAATTATCCAAAAATAGAAACGTTAAAACCAAGCTGGGAAAAAGAGAAGGAGATAAGAAGCTTTGTATGGGTAGTTAATAAAAATGCAGAAGAATTGCAAATTAATAATCTAATAATTAGTCCAACAGTACCATTACCAGTAATATCATCATGAATTTTACCAGATGCAAAAGTAGACTCAACTATTTTATACAAGAACATGGTTAAAGGATTTACTTTATTATTCAAATACAGTACAGAAATAGATAACCAGACAACTATAATTATGTATAGATAGACATAGATGCATCAAAAAACATCCAACTGAGGAGATAGGAATAGCCTTTAATATACCAGAATTTCAAATAAAACAATGAAAACGAATTACAAATGGGTTGTCAGTATACAGGGAAAATGTTAGCATTACTATTAGCAGTTCAGTTGATAGAAGAAATAACACCTTTAAAAACACATTTTTTTCAGATCCAGCTCAGAACTAAGCAGTTTACATTTCAGCCATTCAGAGAGTAGACCAAACATTTTATTAGAAATCCAACAGTGGTTATTTAGATGATGAGATTAACAGTTATATTTCTTTGGATACCAACAAATATTGGGGATTAAAGGACGTTAAATAGCAGACAGGGAAGCAATAAAGGCAACAACCGGACTAATCAACTATAAACAAATTAGAAATGAAATGTATAATTAAAGATATAAGGAGAAGTGGCAGAAAGAATGGGAGGAAGATAACAAAGGAAGATGTTATAGGATAGGCATTTCTGTTCTGTCTCTCATTTCTGTACTCTCCTCTCCAGCTTTCCCCCCCCCCCCCCCCCCACCTCTCCTGCTTCTGCTGCTATGTCTTGTCTTTCAGAGCACTTTCTTCATATGAATCGAACTCTGAAAAACATGGATCTGGTAAGCTGGTCTTTCAATGCTATTGATACATTTTTTTCGACGGGTAGGCAACAATAGGGGGACCTGTCCGGTCCTGGTTTGACTCATTTTGTGGGATACACCCTATATTCTTGGATGGAAAACGGTGTGTTTTTTGACTTTGTCATTCCTGGACGTTTGAAACGTTTGCATGTTTGGCTTCAGGATACTTGGATTTCTACTTATTGGATCTGAAGGATTTTTGATGTATCAGCAAATACAGCAGATGTTGGTAGCCATTTGGCCTTCATCAGGCTGCCGGCTGCATATGACGCGCTCGCTAAGGTGATGAACGGACAGATCTGGAAGGTGGAGGAGCAGAGCCGAAAAGCTGGATGTGCTGGAACGCTGACTGGCTTCGGTGGTTGAACTCATAGGGGTGATGGGATAAAATCTGGAAGTGAAGCATGAAAAAGCCCAACAATTTGGAAAATTGCATTTACCATTTGGAGACAGAAAAAGAATAAAAGCGGACAGGAAAGGCAGTGCAGCTTGTCTCATAACAAATAACATATTTGCCCTCCCTATCTCTACTCCTGGATTGTTATGCCGGAGAATGCTCAGAACTCTCCCCCGCTCCCTCCTCCCCCGCTGACATCTGCAGATGCTTTCTGAACTGTTGGCCGGCTGATAACATGAAGGACAATGGCCTCTGGAGAGTGTTCACGGAAATATAAACACTTTCACCCAAACAGACACACATAACTGATGCTCATATAAACTGATGAACTTACACGCGACTAGTCTCAAATGTTTACCTTCTGCTATAGGTGTCTTGTCTTATTTGTGCTTTTTGTGCAAGAGGTTTTTTGATATCTCAAACTGTATCCTGTTATAGGATAAAGTATGTGTTATGTTTTTTTCCCTTCCTCCCTCCTTTTTTTGTGGCCTCTATCTTTTCACAGAGTAATGGCAGCGCCATGTGGGCACCGTGTAAGGCGGTTCCCTGGCAGCAAGGCCTCAGTAAATCGTCTCCCCCTGAAATGTTTGTGATGTTTGTTTGTTTATGTTATGGCGGTTGTACTGAAACAACAATTTCCCTCTGGGATTATTAAAGTATTTCTGATTCTGATTCTGATTCTGAAGAGAGAGAAGGAGAGATGAGAGCAGGAAGGAGAAACAGAAGAGAAGAGACACTATTTGCAAGATTAATATTTGGAGATACTTGACTTAACAGCTCTTTATTTAGAATGCAGCAACATAATACAGGAAACAGTCAGTATTTTAGAGAGAATGAAACAATAGAACATATTTTGTTGGAGATATGGTTCAAAATCTAAAAAATGAAAAGACTACACATTGATTTAATAGAAATACTTAGAAAAATCTCAAGAGATAAGTGTTATGTAATAGTTTTCATTATATTAGATTAATTAATGTAATTGAGAGGATTTGAATCTTATTTTGGTTTAGTTGATTTTGTTTTGTTGATTTGGTTGTTACTTGTTTTGTTCAGTATAAATAAGTAGTAGCCATTCATATCCACACTCCATAACAGTTGGTGGCGGTAATGCACCGTTTCGTTGCGTGCCAACCGCCAAAAAAATCCACGAAGAAGAAGAAGGAGGAGAAAGAAGTGGCTCGTTCATATTTCAGTGCTGTTCAACTTTACATGTGGCTAAAAAACCTTAGACTTGTCTTGTGAGGCCTTAAGCTGCCAACCAGAGAACTGGGTAAGAGACAAAGCTAAAGCCTCCTAGACTCTGACAGCATGTGCAGCTCGTCTTAACCGCTATTTGTCTCCGTTTTAGAAGAAGCGACAGCCTGCGAGGGAGCAGTTAGCATCAGAGCTAACTGAGAAGCTAACGGCCAGAGAAGTTTCCTGTTAGAGGAAAAGGGAAAAAGTGACTTCTCATTGAGAACACTGGACACTTATTGGACTCTGGGCTGTTTGGAGGCTTTTCTCCGAGGAACAAAAGCGAGTCTGACGGTAAGAAGATGAACTTAACAACCATTTAACCAGACCTCTCAACTTTTAATGAAAGTTAAGAGATTATGTTAATTTTCGCCGGGGGGGAGAGAGAGACACGTTAACGTGTCTCTCTTTTTTTAGCCACATGTAATATATATATATATATATATATATATATATATATATATATATATATATCTATCTTTTTGTGTGTTGTGGTGTATATTCTCTCTCTATAATATATATCTATATCTCTCTCCTCTATTCTATACTATGTCTCTCTCTTGTCTGTGTGTGTGTGTGTCTCTCTCTGTCTGTTCTGGTCTCTCTCTCTCTCTGTCTTCTCCTCGCTCTTGTTTGTGTGCTCTCCTGCTGTTCTCCTCTTCTGTCTCTCCTCTCTCTCTCTCTTTGTGTGTGTGTGTCTCTCTTGTCTGTCTGTCTCTCTCTCTCTCTGTCTCGTCGTCTGTCTGTCTCTGTCTCTCTTCTCTCTTTTCTGTGGCTCCTCTCTCTCTGTCTTCCTCTCTCTCTCTCTCTCTCTCTGTCTTCTGTCTCTGTATCCTTCTCGTATCTATCTCCTCTCTCTTCTCCCCCCCTCTCTCTCTCTCTCTCTCTCTCCCCCTCTCGCTCTCTCTCTCCCCCACTCTCTCTCTCTCAGAGAGAGAGAGAGGAGGAGAGAGAGAAGAGAGAGAGAGAGAGAAGACACAGAGAGAGAGAGAGAGAGAGAGAGAGAGAGAGAGAAGAGACTCCGAGAGAGAGAGAGAGAGAGAGAGAAGAGAGAGAGAGAGAGAGAGAGAGAGACACACCACAGAGAGAGAGATCTCACATCTCTCTAGAGAGAGAGAGAGAGAGAGAGAGTAGAGAGACACACCACAGATCTCCCAGAGAGATACACACACAGATATATAGATATATAGAGACACACACATATATATAGATATATATAGAGATATTAGATACACACATATATATATATATATAGATAGCTCTATATATATATATAGATATATATATATATATATACACACATATATATATATATATATATATATATATATATATATATATATATATATATATATATATATATATATATATATATGTATGTATGTATGTATGTATGTATGTATGTTTGAGCTAAAGCACAAAAAGAGACGAGCCCCCCCCCCCTTCTGCTCTCAGCCCTGGTCTCCTCTGAATCTGCCCTACCTCCTCCTCTCACTGTTATATCGGCTGACATAATACAAACACCTCAAACCCAAATATTTACAGTGTCACACAGAAAATATACAAGTGTTGACCTTGATTAACCAGAGGAGAGTGAAACCATCTTCTGTCTGAGTGCAGCTCCTTACCTGTTTTTGAAGAAGATGGGTCAGGGGTGATTTTAGAACCCCAAGCTTTAATGTTTCCATTCACATGGAGGAGGGCATGTCTACCTAGACCCACATCCTCCTGGAAGATCTTTAGAGATGAAGTGTAGTGAACCTGTTGGCAGGAGAGTGAGTGTGGAACCTACACTTTGTAACCTTAACCTAGTTGTGTAGAGTGATTTTTATCAGAGCTTCAATTAAGGATGTCGATGGGGAGGCAGTGACATTGTCTGGGTTTGAATGATAGTTACACTTTACTTTGTAAATCTAATTAATATCTTCTGTTTTTCACTCCTCAGACATTTCACAGCCTCTTGTTCTCTTGGAAGGTTCTTGCTGATCAATCTGCCAGTAGCCAAGAGAGGAACTTCATTATTAACCTGAAGGAACCAAACACCAAAGACATGAAAGAGGAAGAACCAGAACCTCAAGGAATTAAAGAAGAACAGCTTGGACTGTGTATCTTTCCAGATGAAAAGCAACTTGTTAAGCAGGAGACAGACACCTTTGTAGGGTTTTCTGCTTGTAACAAACTATTTCAAGTTAATCCTAAACTGCAACAGATGAACATGACAAAGGAGGAACCAGAACCTGTACAGATTAAAGAGGAACATGGGGATCTCTGGAGTAATGAGGATGAGGAGCAGCTTGTAGTGAAGCAGGAGGCTGGCACCTTTAAGGTGACTCCTCTGGATTTAAAACATGACATGAATGGACCAGAAAAGAAAATGAATCAACTTCTCTATGCAGACTCCCCTGAAGGTGAGAAGCAGCATCAGCAGGATAATAATCAAGAAGAGTCAGGATCAAACAGAGATGAAGAGCTAAAGCTCAAAAAGAGACGAGAGAAAACCAAAGATCACAGTGATGGTTCAAAACTAAAAAGACATAAGACCAATAAACCTTGTGAAGCATGTGGTACATGTTTCACCAAGTGTAGCTGTTTGACTAATCAAATTAGGAAAAAAAGAGGAGAGAAATCTTTCCTGTGTGTGCTTTGTGGAAAAGGTTTCCCCAGACAAAGTAATTTAAATATCCACATGAGAGTCCACACAGGGGAGAAACCTTTCTCCTGTCCAACTTGCGCAAAAGGGTTTTCCACTAAAGGTAACCTGAATATTCACATAAGAACTCATACAGGAGAGAAGCCGTACGCATGTGAAATGTGTGATAAATCTTTCAGTGTTGGTAGTCATCTGGCTCGTCACATGAGAGTGCACACTAGTGAGAAGCCTTTTTCCTGTCCAACTTGTACAAAAGTTTTTTTCACTAAAAATAAGTTGAGAAGGCACATAGGAAATCATATGGGCAACAAGCCATACGTTTGTGAAATGTGTGATAAATCTTACAGCGCTGGTAGTTATTTAGCTGTTCACATGAGAACGCACACAGGTGAGAAGCCTTTTTCTTGTCCAACATGTGCAAAAGAGTTTTCCCAGAAAAGTCACCTGATTATTCACATAAGAACGCATACAGGTGAGAAGCCTTTTTCTTGTCCAACATGTGCAAAAAGTTTTTCCACTAAAGGTAACCTGATTATGCATATAAGAACTCATACGGGCGAGAAACCTTATCGTTGTAAATTGTGTGATAAATCTTTCAGCTGTGGTAGTCGTCTGGCTCGTCACATAAGAATGCACACTAGTGAGAAGCCATTTTCCTGTTCAATATGTGCAAAAAGTTTTTCCACTAAAGGTAGCCTGATTATGCACATAACAACTCATACGGGCGAGAAACCTTATCATTGTAAAGTGTGTGATAAATCTTTCAGCAATTGTAGTTATCTTGCTCGTCACATGAGAATGCACACTAGAGAGAAGCCTTTTTCCTGTCCAACTTGTACAAAAGGTTTTTTCACTAAATATAGGTTGAGTAGACACATAAGAAATCATATGGGCAACAAGCCATACGCTTGTGAAATGTGTGATAAATCTTACAGTAGTGGTAGTCATTTAGCTCGTCACATGAGAACGCATACAGGTGAGAAGCCTTTTTCCTGTCCAACTTGTGCAAAAGAGTTTTCCTTGAAAAGTAACCTGATTAAACACTTAAGAATTCATACGGGTGAGAAGCCTTATCATTGTGAAGTGTGTGATAAATCTTTTACTTCCTCTAGTAGTAGGATTCAACATATGAAAACTCACAGGTGAGAAGTTGTATGCTTCTAAAGCGTGTGCTAAGTCTTCCAGAAACAGTTGTCATCTGGCTGATCACATGCTAACCTACAGGTGAGAAGCCTTTCCTGTGTCTGATGTGTAGAAAATGTTTCTTCAAGCAAAGCAATCCAAGTGTTCACATGAGAATTCATGGTGATAAGATGCCTCACTCTTCAGATACATATTAAAATCAACGACTGTTGTAAATTAGCTAAACGACATACAGGTCAGTTTAATCATTCACAAGGTCCAACTTTTGCTTATTCATGGATTGATGGAGACATCTACTGAACAACTATAAAGAATTTGATGATTTTCATTGGTGTTATTTAATCATTAGAGTGACTGTTAGATTATTTGTCGGGTTTTAGGAGATTACATTTTTGTTTTTCCTCTGTTCATTTGGATAAATTATGACACTAAAATATAAAATTACATACTCTGTACACTATATAATTTTATAGCACAAAATTAGTTAGAATTTTATAGCAGCATTTAGTTTCTCTGCTCCGCTGATCTGGAACAAACTTCCAGAAAACTATAAAAGTGCTGAAATTCTGAGTTCCTTTAAATCAAGAGTAAAACCACATTTGTTTAGGAATGCCTTCAACTGTTCTAAATAAACTGTTTTTTGAAACTGTTACGTCCACCAGGCTCGTTTGGTGGGATAACATTACAAGGAGACCACACAAGGATTTTCTGCTTAAATTAAAACTGAATTTTATTAAATTACACTAAAGAAATAAAAGCCCAAAGAGAGAATACCTGAAATAAGAAACCATAACTAACCAGAAATAAGCAAATGCAAAACAAACCTAACAAAACCCAACCATAAGACAAGCTCCAAACCAAACCAAACCAAATGGGAATCTGAGGAGGGAGAACAGGAAGAGAGCCTCCCCTCTGCTGCATGCAGAGCAGCTTTAAAGCAGCAGAACACCAATCAGGGAAATGCATACCACCTGCAGAAGGCCTGTCTCTCTAACTCTAAAAGGAAAATAAGGCCAGGACTGACTGCAGCCGTAACAGAAACATAATTAGTTAATTTTTTTATTCCAGCTGTTTCTTAATGTTTGATTTTAGTTTCTATTTTCCCATGTTCTATTTTGTTTGTACATTTTATTCCAACTTGCTTTTATTTTGTTTTCCTATATTTTAATCATGTAAAGCACTTTGAATTGTCTCTGTACTGAAATGTGCTATACAAATAAATTTGCCTTGCCATCCTTCATAAAAGTTAAACTTCTTTATTATCAAAGCTCACTGGTTTTTAGCACTGTTTATAGTTCAACCCACCCTGACAAAAAGTATTTCCATAAAGAAAACCCAGATCATGATGCTGCCAACACCATGTTTCACTGTGGATGTAATGTGTGTTTTAATTATGTCCAGGTTGATTTATTGCAAATATGCCTTTTAGAGTTCAGTTTATTCTCAGGGATGTGAACCCATATTTGCTAAATTCCTGCATGAACTCAAAAAGTGGTTACTGTTTGGTACCTGAACCCTGAACATTTTTATATTGAACTGTACAGAATGTATTTGTAATTTTATGAATGTTAAAGGTAGAAAGGTTTAATTTTCTGTGGTCATAGCTTACATAAAAACTCAGCTTTTGGGGCTTGTATGAGGTCTTGATGTTGTCTCACTGCTTGTAGGAGGTGATTTGACAGGGCAGCTCTTCGATATGGTCTTGGCTCAGGCAATCAGCTCCCAACTGTTTATAGTTCAATAAGTCACCCCTTCTAGAGAGCTAGCACAACACAACAGAGTGCAATTAGTGTTCTTATCCAGATCCATACTGTTATTCTATACTTAAAACCTCCTTTAAGCAATTTCCCAACCAGATATAGTCTACAATTACTTTCATCTTAGCCTAGAAGTTCTGCAATGTAATCATTACATGCAAGTTAGTGGACACATGAATTTAAAGTCAGCAGTATTTCTCAGTTTATTAAAAGCAATTGTCAAACGAGTCTTAACTTTCAATATCTTGCAGTTGAGTGTAACAGATTTTATTGATGTTTCTACTCATTACTATGTAGCTAAGATCAAAATTATTTTATTCAATATGGGGCTAGTTTGAATAAGGACCTATATATAGGGATCTAAGGGGCTGCAGAGTGGAGCAGTGGGTAGCATTGTTGCCATGCAGCAAGAAGGTTCTGGGTTCTAGTCCTGCATGGTTCTGTCAGGTTCAAACACCTAAAACAAAACAAACAGACAACAGCCAATTTATTCTTGCAAGGAGAACAACAGAAACACACCCAGGCACATATCTTCCATCGCTCAGAAGTGCATCCCTGCCTCCCCTTTTATTTTTTCCCAGGGAAGCGAACTGCAATGTGACCTTCAACTTCATAAAATAGCAGTTCAGTCACACAGAACAATTGAGCTTTCAGTTCTCAGGGAAAGGAGTATCCACAGATGGCTAGGAGCAATTCCTCACAGTTGCAGATAGTGCTGCACAAATAACTTTTATCATAACACTTTTTCTCTTCACAAAGCCTTACTCTGTAACAGGAGAGAAAGGTTAGTCATCTGAAAAACACTTTAATATCTGAATAAACTCAAACCTTAAAACCTTTTTTAATAGCAACGAGTAAATACGTGATAAATGCAATGAATATCGTAAATAAAATAAAAGTTAGAGAATTAATAATTTCAATTCAATTTTATTTATATAGCGCCAATTCATGAAACGTGTCATCTCAAGACACTTTACAAAGTCAAATTCGATCATATTATACAGATTGGTCAAAAATTTCCCTATACAAGGGAATCGGTTGATTGCATCAAAGTCCCGACAAGCACCATTCACTCCTGGAGAAGCGTACAGCTACAGGGAGAGTCGTCTGCATTTTCCATGGCTTTGCAGCAATCCCTCATACTGAGCAAGCATGAAGCGACAGTGGAAAGAAAAACCTCCAGCAGAACCGTGCTCAGTGTGAACGGCCATCTACCTCGGCCAACTGGGGGTTACAGAAGACAGAGCAGAGACACAACAAGACAGACAAACAAGCACAAAAGCACACATTGATCCAGTAATCTGTTCTACATTAGATGGTAATAGCGGGTGAGCCGTCTTCTCTGGATGATGTCACAGTTAACAGAACACCAGACCAGGTGTACCTTCTATGAAGAAAAAAGAGAGATAGAACAAAAAGTTATAAGCAGAAATGATGACAAGCAATGAATAATGGAAGAACAGTAGAACTCGATAGAGTGAGAAAAATAGATCCTGATGTCCTCCAGTAGCCGAAGCACATCCCCATTGGTAGGTCAGGGCAACATAAGCCACTCTACTTAGAAGCTTTGTCAAAAAGGAAAGTTTTAAGATTAGTCTTAAAAGTAGACAGGGTGTCTGCCTCACGGACCAAAACTGGGAGTTGGTTCCACAGGAGAGGAGCCTGATAGCTAAAGGATCTGCCTCCCATTCTACTTTTAGAGACTCTAGGAACCACCAGCAGACCTGCAGTCTGAGAGCGAAGTGCTCTGTTAGGAACATACGGGGTAATCAGAGCTCTGATATATGATGGAGCTTGATTATTAAGAGCTTTATACGTGAGGAGGAGAATTTTAAATTATATCCTTGATTTAACAGGAAGCCAATGAAGGGAAGCTAAAATTGGAGAAATATGATCCCTCTTGTTGGTTTTCATCAGAACTCTTGCTGCAGCATTTTGGATCAGCTAAAGACTTTGAACTGCATTTTGTGGACTTTCTGATAGTAAAGAATTACAATAGTCCAGCCTTGAAGTAACAAATGCATGGACTAGTTTTTCAGCATCACCCCTGGACAGAATGTTTCTAATTTTGGCGATATTCCGGAGGTGAAAAAAGGAAACTCTGGAAACCTGTTTAATATGGGATTTAAATGACATGTCTTGGTCAAAAATAACACCAAGATTTTTTACTTTATTACCAGAGGCCAAGTTAATGCCACCCAGATTAAGTGATTGATTAAGAGGTTTATTTTTTGAGGACTCTGGTCCAAAGATTACAACTTCTGTCTTGTCAGAATTTAGATGCAGGAAATTTAAAGTCATCCAGCTTTTGATGTCATCAAGACATGACTGCAGTCAAAGTAATGGATTGGATTCATCAGGATTAATGGATAAATATAGCTGAGTGTCTGTAATCCTAACCTTTCCCCCCGTTTATCAGTGAGAATGCTATGCAGCATTCTCACTTATTAAGTTCCTTCAGGTCTTGATTATTATTCCGTACGTTTTTCGGCATCTAACTACTCCTGCATACTTCAACCAATTTAAACAATTTTCGTATCAAAACATTCAGCTCGTTCACGACATTACTGCTATGTCTTTTTGTAAATATAACTTTTATAATATTTAAAATATTTAACTTTTTGTGCGTTTTTTGCTCTCATTGAAATTGAATGGAGAATCCTTCAAATTCTTCAAATATTTCAGCTTTTTGACATCTTACTGCTTCAGCCTACTTTCAGCTAGAAACATCATTCAACTTTTGAAATGTAGTGATATCTTTTGGCTACTATGGTATGTTTCAGCTTTTTCATATATTTTACCATTTTCGTATACGTCTTTAAAATAATTTTGCCTTTTCAAGAAATTCAGCAAATAACATGCGTTGCTATAGTCGTCAAGGAGGCAGTTATAGAGTGCGCACTCTAGAAATTCAACAAATTCTTCTTCTCCGAACAACTTCTTCTCACTCGCTCAAATTTCACCCTATCCACATAAATTATACATCAAAACGTAGGGATTTTTGTCTGGATTCGGAAAATGTAACCATCATTGGTATGGGATTTATAGATTTCTCGCAAATCACCTCAGAGCGACACTAACCCGAAACCTTCCCCATTCATTTCCTATGGAGCGGTTTTCAAAAATGACACCTGAAAATCCAAAACATCACATGTTTTCGCATCGTCGCTACTCCTAAACTGTTTCATGTACAGGCATGAGACTTTCACACATTCATGTCCAGACCCTTCTGGCGCTCACAAAAAAGGATTTTTTCGATAAATGTTACGGTTTTGCCGCAGGAACTATTTGTTCGGGAGTAGCGAATGTGCAAAATCCTTAAAACGCTTTGGAGCTTCATTCTTCCACATCATCCACTTTTTTTACATGGTTGCTGTGCCTACACCGATTTTTGTACAAACATAAAAATGAGCTCCATAGTCCTCAAAAGTTTGCTGATACTCACAGTGAAAGAATTATTTTGATATCTCTTATACTTTTTCAGCTAGAGCGATTTGTTCGGGAACCTTTTTAGAGGATTTCTGAAATTTGCTAAAAATCCCCTTTATATCATAATTTTTTACGCCTTTATTAAACTTTTTCCAGCAAAAACCGATAGTTTTTCTTGTTCTCCTATCCATTACGAAATAAACGCAGAAAAAATGACGTCTCTACCATTTACGGAACAGGAGATATGGAGCGTTGTTCGATGCAAAGTTCTCCATTATAACCCAATAGGCAGAGTCTGACACAAAGTCTCTGCACTTCGGTAGACTGGCCCGCTGCAGGTGTGTGAGTGAGTTTCCATGACGACGGAACTCTGAGGGCCAGAGGGAGAGGCTCCATTCAGATAGAATGGCAACTTTCAACATCCCCTGCAGTGGCTGTGATTAATGTAGGAACCTGAAATTCGCACAGTCACTTCCTCTTAACATTTTAAAATTTTCAAGTGACTTTCAGCCATGTGTCACTTTTCTGTCCCATTTTGGATGTCACATGCTTTCCTGTTGGGCCTTTGCTTCCAACAGGACCTGGCATGATGCCCAGACACGACCCAATTGGCCAATACAGCACCACCCACCTGTGGGAAATGGCGCTACTGACCATTTTGGTCAAATGTTGAGTTCTGGGCCCAGATGTGGTTAGGCTGAGTTGCTAAAGGAGGCCAATCTGACCCATGAACTTTGGTCACGTTTGGTGACATTAAGTATTGGTACCCCTTTTTGAGGCACTTCCCAGTACAGGATTTGAACCAAACTGACAGAGTACAATCCCCCAGTGATACTGAACACAACCTTGTTAGCGGCTAACGCTTAGCATGTTGCTAACCGGAAGTAGCTCTAGGAAGCTCGTACAAACTTCTGCTTCAGAGTCTGTACTTCCTTTAGAGAGAAAGCTCCACAAGAAATTTGGCCTACGTCAATTTTTTCAAATTCTACAAATTTTTAAATTTTTAATTTTTTCAAATTTCTTTAAATTCTTCAAATTTCTTCAAATTCTTCAAATTTCTTCAAATTCTTCAAATTTCTTCAAATTTGTCAAATTCTTGAAATTTCTTCAAATTTCTTCAAATTTCTTCAATTTTTTTCAAATTTTTCAAATTCCTTAAAATTTTTCAAATTCCTTCAAATTTCTTCAAATTCTTCAAATTTCTTCACATTTTAAAATTTTTTCTAATTTCTTCACATTTTTCTAATTCCTTCAAATTTTTCAACTTCTTAAATTTTTTTTAAATTCTTCAAATTCTTCAAATTCCTTCAAATTCTTCAAATTCTTCAAATTCCTTCAAATTCTTCAAATTCTTCAAATTTTTCAAATTCTTCAAATTCCTTCAAATTCCTTCAAATTTCTCAAATTCTTCAAATTTCTTCACATTTTTAAAATTTTTCCAATTTCTTCAAAATTTTCAAATTCTTCAAATTCTTCTATTTCTTTAAATTTTTCAAACTTTTCCAAATTCCTTCAAATTTTTACATTTTTTCAAATTCTTCAAATCTGATTTCAATGTTTTCTGCATCTTCTGCTCAATCATTCTGCAGATTAGCATTCTCACTCGCTGTTACGCAGGAACAGCTTTTCTAGTTGTGTTTTTACGCTTTTGTCATTCACGTCAGACCATCAGAGAACAGAAACCTAGGACCCAAATAGAACAGTATGCATACCTATTTTGACACAGAATTGATTTCAGATTTACCCTTAAAAGTAAGATATCCCAGCCTATAAATTTTAAATTTACTTAAATATCCTTGAATCAATATCAGCTATTTATTAACTCATGATATCTGTGCAACTACCAGGAAAAGAGGTTTATAATTCCCCAACCTGACATATTTCCTGCTGAATGTATGATCCACCCTGTAATTATTAGTTCAGTTAACACAAGTCATATGACCATAGGAGTCTTAAACCAGATCGACAAGGATGTCCTTTACAGATGGATGTAACCCGGTAGGAGTACTCCAATCCAAACAAGTCAGAATACCACTGAAATAAAGATCAAATTATTATGCAAAACACAACCAATATCCCAACATTTCTTGTAATCAAAATCTAAGGAATATTGAACTTACGTCGTCTTCTTTTCCTTAAAAAAAGTAGTAGCGTATTGAGCTACTTGGTGCAACCACGATCTTCCGGATAAATCTTCAACACACAGGGTAGACTGCCTGATAGAATTATTTTTACTATTTTCTACATGTTTTATTTACTATGTTCATTGCATTTTTCATGTATATACTCTTTACTACTAAGAAGTTTTAAGTTTTTAGTTTGTCAAAAATTAAAGTGTAGTATTTAATGTGACTGATCTCTCATTGGGCTGCACAGTGAAACAGTGGGTAGCGCTGTTGCTTTTGCAGCAAGAAGGTCCTGGGTTCAAGTCAGCCCTGTGTTATATTTCTGCATGGAGTTTGCATGTTCTCCCTGTGCTTGCGTGGGTTCTCTCCAGGCACTCTGGCTTCCTCTCACAGTTCAAAAACATGACTGTTAGGTTAACTGGTCTCTCTAAATTGAGTGTGTGTGTGTGTGTGTGAATGGTTGTTTGTCCTGTCTGTCTATCTCTATGTTGCCCTGCGACAGACTGGCGACCTGTCCGCCTCTTGCCTGGTGAATGCTGGAGATAGGCACCAGCGACCCCATGAGGGATTAAGCGGGTCAGAAAATGGATGGATGATCTCTCATTACAGTGTTTGTGTTTATTGTTTTAATCCAGGGCCGGCCTGTACCTCTGCCTTAATTTAAAAAAGTCTGACTTCTTTTACCTGCAACTCGGTTTTCGGTCTTTGTTGCATCTAAAATCTTATAATGTCAAAGCGTCCTAAACTGTCTGGTGCCCAGGGAAGGAAAAAAAGAAGAGGAGGAAAACCATGACAAAGACAGAGTTATGTTACAGTAAAGATGATGATGATGATATTTTGCTGTTGCAGAGCAATGATCGATAATAGCATTAGCCGTTAACATGAGATAGTTGGCTAATCAATAAATACGGAGCGCTATCTGTTAGTTTTAACATCAGTTAATGTTATGGAAGGGCCCAGTTGTTGGAAAATAGTGATTTAAATGCCCCCCCCCCCCTCATTGCCATCCTCAGGCAATTGTGTATATATTAGATTTATTCAGCAGATATAATGTTAATTGCATTGACATGGTTATTTTACCTTTTCCCAGGTGGTAATAGTCATTCAAAATACTATTAATGTTTCGTAGTTATAAGCCTAGCTATTACCTGTGTTATAGCTCATATTATTTAAAGTGTGTTCATCATGTTAAACTTTGTTAGTGTTAAAGTTTATATCATTAATGTTACAGCAAAGTTAGCATTCCCACATGTTATAGTACATTATACTGCAGTTAACTGATCCATTGCATTCTTCTAATTAGCATTTCACTGTAATAACAATAAATTACAGTAATAATTATTACTAAACCAAAAATTATATTGTATATTATAAATCATAGTGTACATCATGCATGCATCTCTTTTTTGTTTATATTATTTAATTTAATTTTACTTTATTCTTGAAATCATGTGTTTATTATTAGAATGGTGTCACATATTCCTCTTCTGTTTTCAGATGCGCTGCTGAGGTTTCTCAGTCAAACCCCTGCAGATCCTCCAGTCGCCTCCACCTCAGCAACACAACCCAGCAGTGATGAAGCATCAAGCGGTCCTCCTGTTGCTCCAGTAGACCCGGCTGACTGGCCACATCCTCTAACCAGTGTTGTAGTCAAGTCACTATGCCTCGAGTCCGAGTCCAGGTTCGAGTCTCCAGTGTTCAAGTCCGAGTCAAGTCCAAGTCATTAAAAAAAAATCTGAGTGAGTCCAAGTCAAGTCCACTACTCATCCGAGTCAAGTCCGAGTCGAGTTACTATTGATCCAAGTTCGTTGTAGGAACATGCCATGACTAAAGGCTTCCTTATATGGATTGCACTAACCGCTGCGCCACGAGCGCGCCCCTGACATGATTTTTTTTAACGTATTCATTATGTCTTATAACAGATTTTTTATAACTGATTTTTTAAAGTAGGGTTTTATACATTTTAATTTTTTTATTTATGTTTTTTGTTGTGAATGTAACGTAACATGCTTCTTTGTGTATTTATTTATTGTCCTATAATGGAATTTTTATAGCAGTGTTATGTGTGAATGCAGTGTGACATAGTTTGGACTATGTAGCAGCCAGAGTTTGTACCCAAGACAAATTTCCTTTGGGACAATAAAGTTCATCACATATATATATATATATATATATATATATATATATATATATATATATATATATATATATATATATATAATGTGTGTGTATATATATATATATATAATGTGTATAATATGTAAAATATTTCAGCACATAATTTCCTAGTACTTGATAGTGTTAGTACATCCACTGACTGTAGACTTACCTATGAAACGTTTTCACACAGCCAGAAAACTGCTTGTTGTTGCAACCAAATCTTATGGGATTCTGTGAGAGTAGGGAGGAGCAAGATGGCGGCCAGTGACTTCAGTTTTTCGGAAAAATCAGCTCAGTGACGAGCCTGCGCCCAACGACACATTTGATGTCTATGGGTGGCGGTATGCACCTGAAAGTCAAAGGTTGCAATCTGCCATTAAACAAAAAGAAGAAGAAGAAGAAGTGTTTCCATTTGAAATCTCCGCCTGAGACTTCCTGTGAACTACAAGGTGCTAGCAGCGTTAGCTTCCAGGTTTGCTTGTTCATCGTCGGTCAGAAGTCTGTGTTTGCTGTAAACTGAATATTTCAGCGTCTGCAGCAACAATATCTTCGCTTCATCACCAGAGAGCGACTAACTGCTGAATAAATATTCAGAACCATCGTCCAGGAGGAGGAAGAGACCGAGCATCAGCTCAGACTGCTGGATAGCAGCTGGAGAACCCGAACCGGGTCAGAACCTCCAGGTATGTTAACTGGACGCTGGTCTGGATGAACTACAGGTTCCTTTCACAGACTTCCAGGACCTGTGGTGCTTTGCCGCGTGTCTCTCTTGTTCTCTTCAACCCCTTTCCTGTCAGCCCACTGTACAAAAAACGAGACACTAGTGCCGTGAAAATAAAAAATAAAGGACGAAAGAGCAGTGTTAACACGTTATTGTTCAGTTAGTGGGTTAAAACAGAAAAACAGTTAAAATAAAAAACAGAATACAATAATAAAGTAGTTTTAAGTGACTCACTATATTATTCCACTATTACACATTAATCTATGGGTTTGTTTATCAGTGCAGATCTATAACCTTATTGGTTATAGATTTTCAAGCTCTGCGTCTCACTGGTTCCTAAGTGACTGTAGAAAAAAAACACCTTTTTTGGTAAGGTCTGGTATCAGCATCATTCACATTTAATGATACCAGTGTGAGGTGGGCGGATTATTCCCCCATTGGTGTGCTGCGCACGAGGAATAAACAGTGGAAAAATGCATAAACATAACTGTAAAGGACTCATTTTGAGGGATCAGGAGGACCGGCGGTTCTGAGCTGAAGCCCTTGATGTTACAACTTCCTTAAAATGATCCTTAAAAGTGCGCACCTGAATTCCGTGTAACTTAATTTAGTGCACTTAAATTGAAGCACATTCAAGAGATAGGAGCAGTAAGAAGCACAGAAATACGGCACATGTAGTTAAAAAAAAGAACGAAACTTATAAACAGACTAAGTGCCTTTTTAGACTGCATCTGGTTAGCAGATGAGAGAGAGAGAGAGAGAGAGAGAGAGAGAGAGAGAGAGAGAGAGAGAGAGAGACAGACACTGACTAACACTTTTAGAAAAAATGCTCAATAGTGGTTATGAGGAGCCAGAAACACGCCCCCCAGAGCGCCGAGGCGGGCACTGGGGAGACCGGAACCCTGGATTTACTTTTTTTATAGCTTCATTTTCATATCATTTAATCTTGTGTAGTTGTTGATGGCATTAAAATTTCTACGAGCATTAAGAGATTTAAAAAGCATTAAATTAGGGTTACTCATTCCTGTATAAACCCTGTTTTGACACCATCTGTCACACTGCCCTCCTCAGTAGGCTTTCTACCATTGGCATCACTAACACTCCATTGGACTGGTTTATTTCTCTGGCCACACTCAGTTAATTCAAATGAAGACCCTAAAATCCACCCCCTGCCCCGTCACCTCAGGTGTGCCCCACGGCTCTGTCCTGGGGCCCCTCCTCTTCATCATCTACCTCCTTTGTCTTGGCAATATCTTCCGCAAATTTAACATCCACTTCCACTGCTATGCCAATGACACCCGGCTCTACCTCACCACGCAACCGTCGTCCTCTCTTCCCCCCACCTCCCTCACAGATTGCATCTGTGAAACAAAAGCCTGGTTCACCAACAACTTCCTTCAATTAAACAGTAAAACTGAGGTTCTCCCCATTGGCACTAAATCAACTCTTTCCAAAACCCGACAGCTTCCCACTTATTATTGACAGCTCCTCCATCTCACCCTCCCCCCAGGTTAAGAGTCTGGGTGTCAAGTGCTTTTGCCAATGCACCCCACACTTGAAGGGGTGGACCCACGACAACAAGAGTATAGCTGGAATTACTCAGACTGAACAGTTGAATCTTTTCCCCATTCTTTATTTTGTTTGATTTTTTTCTTCTCGGTGCTTGAACACCAGTCGGGTAAAAACCTTTGAAAACAAATATTACAATTAATATACACCCAATATTTACAACATACAAGTTCATAAATACCATAAACAACAATTAAACCAATCTAATTCCCATTTCCATTAGCAGAGCTTTATAAAAGTTGCTTGTATTTTTTATGTACCAACTAACCTAAAATCCCACTGGCTCATTCACCATCATATTGCACTATGCCCAAACATATACCCACATCACACATATCCCCAAGCTTATTATTTACAATGTGAAATGCATGTTTGTTTTAACTCACTGCAGCCACCTTCACAGGTGCACAAACCATGTAAGCAGGACTCAAACACAGCAACCATCACACATTAAGCTCTGGAACAGCAGCAGGAATCTTAAATAACACTTCTTTTCTTACCGGCTGCCCCTTCAGTGTTTGTCAGTGGGTCCTTGCTTCTCTGCAGTCAGTTTGCAGTGTGTCTCTCATATATACCTGCTGATGAGCACAGCTGCTCTCCCAGGTGTCATTTACCCCTAATCAATGTCTTTCAGGCAAAGTGCTGGCAGGTCAGCGCAACACTGGGTGTCATCCTCGATGGCACCCTATCTATTTAATCCCATATCAGTAACATTACCCGGTCTGCCTACTTCCACTTAAGAAACATCAACTGCCTCCATCCCTCACTTACCCCACACACTGCTGCCATACTTGTCCACAGCCTCGTCACCTCCCGACTGGATTACTGCAACTCTTTCCTCTTTGGCCTTCCTCATAAATCACTCCATAAGCTACAACTGGTCCAGAATTCAGCTGCTCGCATTATAACAAGAACTCCCTCTATCCACCACATCACCCCGGTCCTCCTACACCTCCACTGGCTCCCCGTGGACATCCGCATTCAATACAAAATTCTCATGGTGACATTCAAGGCCCTTCACCACCTTGCCCCCCCTATATCTGTCAGGCCTCCTGCATGTTGCCACCCCCTCCCGTGCTCTTAGATCATAATCTGCTTTACACCTGTCTGTCCCTTCCGCCCGTCTCACCACCATGGGGAGCAGAGCATTCAGCCACTATGCCCCCCCCCTCCTCCCCCTCTGGAAGTCTCTACAACCCCTACTTAGAAACACGGACTCACTTCTCCATTTCAAATCACAACTCAAAACTCATCTGTTGTTATGCCATAATAACGCCCTGATGAATAATTGATCTCAGATTGGATTTTAAGCAGTAGGGAAGAGGTTACAAAAATAATTCTATCCTGCTGCAAACAGAGGAGAGAGAGACACAAAGGGCGGCCCCTCCTCTCTCAGCACCACCCCCTCTTCAGACCCTCTTCTGCAGCTCCCACATTCTTCAGACACTTCTCTTCAGACTTCTTCTTCTGCCTAGAGCCCTCAGCTCTTCAGCAGCCTCTTCAGACTCCTGACTCCAAGCTGCTCGACTTCTCTCCTGGGGCTCCCAAGGAGGGGGGGGGGGGATCTTCTTCCTCAGCAGCCATGTAACTAGAGGCCGGAAGCTCACAGACCAACTGTTCTGTGGAACTCATCTGCTGCTTCAATGGAGGACCTCCCTGGCATCTGGAGAAAACTCTCGTCGCCCGGGGAACATGTCCGGGCAAATACAGAGCTAAGTCTGCTGTCTTAACCTCATCACCAGTAGCATGAGGAAAGATCCTGCCTGCCAAACAGTTTTGTTGTATTTCTCCTCAGCCTTTACCGGGAAGAAAACCCCAGATGAAGCTGAGAACCCACTTTGAATGTGAGGAGAATCTGTTTAAATCGAACTACATCCAGGTCAAAGAACATGGCAGAGACCACATGGTGCTGCAGAGCTAAATGCCTAGCCCGCCAAGAACAACCAACAACTTCCCTGCTTTCAACGCTCCTTCCTTGGAATGGCCAAACTGGACAAAACTCACACGAGGCAAAAGACAGGTTTGGGCAGAAAGAGCTGAGGGAGAAGTTAAATGGTTTGTCTGGAGATATTTGGTAACTCGTTTGAACAAATGGTTGCTTTAGAACAAAGGGCTAACGGAGGTAGCTCACGCTAGCCTTTCGTTCCACGGTATTGCTAATATCATTTGAGTGTGTTTTTATGGTTATAACAAAAAGGTTATCTCCACAAGGGTTTCATACATTGATGGGACATTAATGTTTATGTTATCCAGCCCACTCATTATGACTAAAAATAAAGCTAAAGCCTTTATTTGTTAGCGCCAAATGCCCGCTAGCCAAAATGCTATTAGCCTTGCTAACATCCGGTTCCAGAAATTTCAAAAGGAGTTTGCTTTGAAGCATAAAGCTTAACCGTTCTGCTCCGCTATCCTTCGATGGTGCTATGAGCCTTATTCCCGCATTAATTTTGAATATTAATGTCAGTTTTAAAGGCAATTTTGATAACTTTAGACTTTAACCAGGTTAGCGACCGATCGCTACAGCGACCCTAGCGCCCGGAGGTAGAATCGCATAAGCAAAGGCAAGCGATTCTGAATTAAATGATTTTACAGGACAAACTGGTCCTCAGAATGTTATTTACTCAAAATAATGTTCTGGTTAACTTGGGCTTTGCATTGTGAATGGATTAAAACACATGCCAAATGTTTTTAACTCCATTCCATGCATTTGGAATCAGATCTGCAGTGAACCAGGATTGACTGAAGTATTCTGATTATGATCAACCACTTTTATTTTGTCTTTTGTTTGTTTTTGCATGTAAATAGTTCTTTAGCTTAGCTTGTTTATCTTCATTTTGCTTAGTAGTTTAGTTAAGTTTCACTAGCCTAGTAGAGAGGATTTACTGATTGAAATATTGTGTTAATTCAGATAAACAGAGTTACCTAGTGATGTTCTCTGGATGTTCATTTTATTTCTGTTATTAAATTCTTGAACTTAAAAAGAAGTTGTCACTCCTTTATTCTATGTGTGTGCAGGTTTTGCTGTTAAAAGATTGCTAGTGCTCGAATTCATCCCTTTCAACCGTTGTCTTGATATCAGCTTAAGAGCTGATTATAACCAGACAATACTTAACAGACAGAGGGTTATTTAATAAACATTAAATAACTTTAAACAGTGTATAATTGCACAACACCATTTAAGAATGCCTATTGTCTTTAATATCAATTTCCCTGTCTCAGCCTTTGTAAAAATGTTTTTTATTATGTGTTTTGACTTTGTTTCTGACATTGTGGTTTTATCCTTTAGTACGGTGACCTTGAGTGTCCAGAAAGGCGCCTTTTAAATAAAATGTATTATTATTATTATTATTATTATTATTCAGTAACATAATAGGTTTTAGATTTTATAAATGTGTCCTAATTTAATAATGTGTGAGAAAATCCCAATTTCTGTTTATTCAGTCAGTATTTAATGCAAGTGGTTTAATCTGTTAAAATATAATAATGTGCCTCTCCACAGGCAGTGAGGCACATGATTATGTGACATTGTCTGGGTTTGAATGAAAGTTACACTTTACTTTGTAAATCTAATTAATTTCTTCTATTTTTCACTCCTCAGACATTTCACAGCCTCTTGTTCTCTTGGAAGGTTCTTGCTGATCAATATGCCAGTGGCCAAGAGAGGAACTTCATTATTAACCTGAAAGAACCAAACACCAAAGACATGAAAGAGGAAGAACCAGAACCTCAAGGAATTAAAGAAGAACAGCTTGGACTGTGTATCTTTCCAGATGAAAAGCAACTTGTTAAGCAGGAGACAGAAACCTTTGTAGGGTTTTCTGCTTGTGACAAACTATTTCAAGTTGAACCTGAACTGCAACAGATGAACGTGACAAAGGAGGAACCAGAACCTGTACAAATTAAAGAGGAACATGGGGATCTCTGGAGTAATGAGGATGAGGAGCAGCTTGTAGTGAAGCAGGAGGCTGGCACCTTTAAGGTGACTCCTCTGGATTCAAAAAATTACACGAATGAACCAGAAGAGAAACCGTTTTCCTGTCCAACTTGTGCAAAAGAACTTTCCCAGAAAAGTAGCCTGAGTATGCACATAAGAAGTCATATGGATGAGAAGCCGTTTTCCTGTCCAACATGTGCAAAAGGGTATAATAGTAAAAGTAGCCTGAGTGAACCCATAAGAACTGATACAGGTGAGAAACTGTACGCTTGTAAAATGTGTGATAAATCTTTCATCTACCGTAGTCGTCTGGCTTGTCACATGAAAACGCACACAGGCGAGAAGCCTTTCTCCTGTCCAACGTGTGCAAAAGGGTTTCCCCATAAAGGTAGCCTGAGTACCCACATGAAAACTCATATGGGCAACAAGCCATACGCTTGTGAAATGTGTGATAAAACTTTCATCTACCGCAGTAAACTGGCTAATCACATGAGAACCCACACAGGCGATAAGCCATTTTCCTGTCCAACATGTGCAAAAGGGTTTTCCCAGAGAGGTAGCCTGAGTACCCACATGAGAACCCATACGGGCGACAAGCCATACACTTGTGAAATGTGTGATAAATCTTTCACCGTTTGTAGTTCTTTAGCTGATCACATGAGAACGCATACTGGTCACAAGCCTTTTTCCTGTCCAACATGTGCAAAAGGGTTTTCCCAGAGAGGTAGCCTGAGAACTCACATGAGAACTCATATAGGCAACAAGCCATACAGTTGTGAAATGTGTGATAAATCTTTCAGCGTTGGTAGTTATTTAGCTGATCACATGAGAATCCACACAGGTGAGAAGCCTTTTTCCTGTCCAATTTGTGCAAAAGGGTTTTCCTTTAAAGGTAACCTGAGTATGCACATAAGAACTCATACAGGTGAGAAACTGTACGCTTGTAAAATGTGTGATAAATCTTTCTACGATGGTAGTCATTTAGCTGTTCACATGAGAACGCACACAGGTGAGAAGCCTTTTTCCTGTACAACTTGTGCAAAAGAGTTTTCCCAGAAAAGTAACCTGATTACGCACATAAGAACGCATACAGGTGAGAAACCGTATGCTTGTGAAATGTGTGATAAATCCTTCAACGATGGTAGTAATTTAGCTAATCACATGAGAACGCACACAGGGGAGAAGCCTTTTTCCTGTCCAACTTGTGCAAAGGGGTTTTCCCAGAAAGGTAGCCTGAGAATTCACATGAGAACTCATACGGACAAGAAGCCTTACACTTGTGAAATGTGTAATAAGTCTTTCAGCGTTGGTAGTAGTCTGGCTCGTCACATGAGAACCCACTCAGATCAGTAGCCTTTTTCCTGTCCAACTTGTGCAAAGTGGTTTTCCCAGAAGTGTAGCCTGTATAAGCACATAAGAACTCAGGTGAGAAACTATATGTTTGTACAATGTGTGATGAATCTTTTAGTGATTGTGGTAGTCCGACTTATCACATGAGAACGCACACAGGTCAGAAGCCTTAGCTTTGTAAACTCTGTGATACATCTTTTACTTCCTGTAGTAATACGATTAAACACATGAGAACTCACAGTGAGAAGCTATATGCTTCTGAAGCGTGTGCTAAGTCTTTCAGAAACAGTTGTCATCTGGCTGATCACATGCTGACCCACAGGCAAAAAGCCTTTTGCAGTGTGTGTAGAAAATGCTTCTTCAAGCAAAGCAATCCAAATGTCCACATGTGAATCCATAGTGATGAGAGGCCTCACTCTTCAGATATATATTAAAACCAATGAGTTTAATCATTAAATCACAAGTTTACCTCTCTGCTTAATCATGGATTGATGGTGCCATCTACTGAGTAATTGAATCATTATAATGACTGTTAGATTTCTATATCAGGTTTTAGTAGATCATTAAAATAATTGGCAAAAACAAGTGCATGAAGAAAACCCCAGATCCTGATCGGTTTTCCTATCTCTTTTATGCTTTAGCACTTAATTTGTGTTGGAGCCCGAGATAAAATGTTATGGTTATAAGAAATTGATGAACACCTTATATTTAATGTTTCAGTCAAACAAAATATTAAACATTTCGGAATTCATATAAAGGAGAACGCTGAAGACCGGCAGAGTGGGTTGGAGATTGTAACTGTGCGGTCTCTTCCTACTCTCCTCGAGAATGAAACCAAACTAATTGTCTTTGTGCCTTTCTTTCCCTGTTTGTATGATGTTCTAGGTGCATAGACCTGACAATAAGCTATAGATCTTGGACAGTGAGGTGAAGGGAATTCGTATTTTGTTTGCTTCCTTTTGTATTCAATTAGAATTCCTATTTAGAGCTTGATGTGTTCTCAATTTTTCTCCCTTAATGTAAATTAGTTATGATCAGAACTTAACTGCATTGTCTATGTGGTTTGTGATTGTACTGTTTAGTAAACCCTCTATTGTCTTAATGGTCTGATCAGCCACACCTGTGTGTGGCACTTTGTCGGGTCGGTTATGTCTTTTTTAGCAGTTATTTGGTTTGTTTAGTTCACAGATTTTGCCTGAGTTATATTCTATTACCTCTTTTATGAGTTCATAAAAAGTTCATACGGAGTGAATTTTGTTCAATTATTATTGCAATCAAAGAACATGTTTTAGAAATGCAAATTTATAAAAAATGTAATCCAGAAATTAAACTCTGAAATTTTTTTAATCAAAAAAACAATAAGGTTTGAGACTTTTTTTCCCCTTAGACTTATTTTTTTTCAAAGGTATTCTTATTATATATTTTTCAAATTTAATTTTTTCATCTTTTATTTTTTCACATTTTTTACTGATTCTATATTTTATTGTTTTAATTTCTCTTTTTCAGATTTAATTTTACAAATGTCATTCTTTTCAAATTGTGTTTTACAGATCTAATTCTCTTCACTGCTGGGGCAGGCTTTTCTCTGAAGTGAGGAGTCTTGTGCAGTTATGCAGTGTTTATAAAGTTATTTAATGTTTAATAAATAAATCTGCCCGCTAGGTGTTGTCCTGTAAATATCAGCCAGAGAGCTGATATCAGGACAATAGTTGAAAGCAATGATTTGAGCACTGGCGATCTTTTAACAGCAAACTCTGCACACACATAGAATAAATGAGTGATAACTTCTCTTCAAGTTCAAAAATAAAATGAACATCCAGAGAACATCACTATAGAATGCTGTTTATCTGAATTAACACTATATTTCAATCAACACATCCTATCTACTAGGCTAGTGAAACTTAACTAAACTACTTAGCAAAATTAAAATAAAAAGAAGCTAAGCTAAGGAACTATGTACATGCAAAAGAAACAAAAGACAACATAAAAATGGCGATCATCATCAGAATACTTCAGTGAATCCTGGTTCACTGCAGATCTGATTAACAAAAACATGGAATGGAGTTAAAAAAAACATCTGCCATGTATTTCAATCCATTCACAATGCAAAGCCCAAGTTCAACAAACATCATTTGTTGAAATAATATTCTGAGGACCGTTTTGTCCTGTAAAATCATTTAAATCAGAATCGCTTGCCTTTGTTTATGCGATTCTACCTCCATCCGCTAGGGGGCGATACAGGGATCGTCGCTAACCTGGTTAAAATCAGCGGGCCAAGGCGCCAGCCATCGGAGGGGGGAAGGACGTGGGGGGATGGGCTCCGCACCTAGCGGAGACTTGAGATGTTCTTGGGAGATGGAGCGGACCGACCCGAACCTGGCAAAAAAAGAAATAAATAATTCAGTGAATCCTAGTTCACTGCAGATCTGAGTTAAAGAACCAAAGTTCATCTTAAATAACATGGAATGAGCTTAAATTAGCTTAACTAATTCAGAAAATTTGGTATGTGTTTCAACCTATTCAAAATGCAAATCTTGAGTCAAACAAAACATTTTTGATAAAATAACATTTTAAAGACCGGTTTTTCCAGTAAGAATATGTAAACTTTAGGAACAGTTGATTTTATTAATGCAATTATACCTCCGGGAGGCTAGGGGTCACTGTAGTGACCCCTAGCTTCTAAAGTACTTCTAAAGTTATACCAAACGCCTTTAAATCAACAATATTCCGTATTAATGCTGTAATAATGCTGTAGTTTAATATCCCGAAACCAAAAGCATATAAAATTCTAGTCATTTATTGAGTTTTTCAATGGTTGTAAAACAGACATGGTGCATGTTTCCAAAATTATTTAGGAAGTCTTAAAAGGTTGCCTGTAGCAAAAATTTAATAAACAACACTCTTAGGGACCTTTGAGTCACTAAAAATTAACCGATTCAGTAACAAGCAGAAGCCACCGGTAACTAGGGCGGTGGTCAGGAAATAGGTGAACTCAGGCTACTAGGTTGTCTAACCGGTCCACTAAAAAAGGCTGTGGCCTTAGGAGGGAGGTGGTTAGTAAATCAGTCGCGTCCCACTTATCGAGCGAAAAAGTTCTCACAGGAACTCTCAGCAGGGTAATACTCGTTAGATTTGAATTTCTTTCGAACCCTAGCTAGTCTGAGCTTTAGCCCTGAATAGAAAAGGATGGAGGAGAGGGTTTAGTTAATTTCCAACAACAACAGACATTAATAGAGTAGATCCCGCATTCACTGTTGCGATGCATAAATTATGGCCGCCATCTTGAGGCAGTCCATCTGAGAACAACACAAGGATATCAGAGGCAGATTCCACAGTCTTCTCATGTTTTCTCAGAAAGGCGTTCTCTCTCAAGATACGGTCAAGAAACCAAGCAGACATTTCGGTTTAACATAGCTAACATCTCACCTAAAACCGTTTTAAAAGTTACTTTTATGACACAGAAAGCGTAATAAACTTAGCATACCTTTATTCACAGCTTTTCACTCCCGTTCTCCATTACTGTTTCTGGTTAAAACGTTCTGTTCAACCCGCAGTAAACCATGGGATAGGATTAGCAATAAAGGATACATTAGACCCATCCTTCAAATCGGGGAAAAGAAGGACACATTCGTCGGCTGCATATGCATTTGAATGAGTCTTAGAAGGATTTGTGAATAGGGAAAGCCTTCGTCGCTGCGCTGTGACATAGGAAGCAGCCCCCGAACTGAGAAAGACCTAATATCTATGATATAGACAAGTTTTACGGACATTTCTGGTTTTCTTCTGCAATTAAGCTAATTCTGCTAGTCATTTCCGGTTGAGTAGGCCAATGGCTCTAAAAGTTTCTTCATCCTCAATAAAATTACGTTAGGTAGAGCTGCCTTTAACCCTTCGGACCAGTGAAACTGATTAATTTTCCCCTATGCGAATGATAAAATGTATCTTATCTAAATATTATAGATGTATGATTATTAAGGAAGTTTATGTGTTAATTTCTACCATCTGTTTAGCTGGTGGGTTTAGCCAAACAGTTTGTTTCCACTGTCTTCCCTGCTAATTTTTGTCACTTTAGGGACTCCCTTAAGGCCTAAGATGCTTTGTGAATAACTTATCTTACTGAGATAAAAATTCTAAGAGAAATCTTAGAATTCTGGAAATTCTAAGAATTTTCCTTACACATCTCTAAGAGCTACTTTTAGTCTTAGGAATCTTTGTGAATACGGGCACTGACGTCTCACTGTTTTTAGGAGATATAAGCCTTTGTCCTTACAAAGGCTTAGCACCTAAATACATCACAGACTTGTTATCAGCGTATAAACCCTCCAGACCACTCAGGTCTTCTGGCTCCAGCCTACTCTGCATACCTAGAACCAGAACTAAACAAGGAGAAGCAGCATTTAGTTCCTATGCTCCACTTATCTGGAACAAACTTCCAGAAAACTGTAAAAGTGCAGAAAGCCTGAGTTCCTTTAAATCGAGATTAAAAACACATTTGTTTAGAATTGCCTTTGAATGTTCAAGTTAAAATGTTTTACTGTTTTCAAATGTTCTTTTTTGTTTCTACACTATCCCTACTTGCTTTTATTCTGTTTTATTTTCCAATATTTTAATCATGTAAAGCACTTTGCATTGTCTCTGTACTGAATTGTGCTATATAAATAAATTTGCCTTGCCTTGCCTTACACATTAAATCAGTGGGTCTGGGTGGAAAAGGTCTGGTTGGGAAAAAAAAACAGAAAAACAATAAAACTAAGTCCTTGTCAAAAAAGTCTTCCTGGAGCATTTTCACATCAGCAGTGTGAAGGTGATGGAGGTGGAGCTGTTAACAGGGTTTTGATGCACTTTTACAAGTATTTACATTTCAGTGTTGCAATATTAAATTTTTATTGAAAAAATATGTTTGCTCAGTATGCAAAACTGCTGCAAATTCAATGACCCACTCAATACAATCAACTGGTCTTCATTTAATAGAAAATCTTTTGCAAATTGGAATAAACTTCATTTGACTGACCTGCAGTGGAATTACAGCAAATGCAGCCTAATGGGAATCTATTTGATGGGACTGATTTACTTTACTCCTGACTTTTACTGATTTACTTTACTCCTGCGGAGGATGAGAAGAGCCCACCTGCCCCCGCCCATCCACAAGACCTTCTACAGAAGCACCATAGAGAGCATTCTGACCAGCTGTCTCTCTGTGTTGTGTGGAAGCTGCAGTGCCTCCCACTGGAAGAACGTGAGGAGAGTGGTGAGGACAGCAGAAGGGATCATCTGGGCTCCTCTTCCCTCTATCAAGGATCTTTCATCACAGCGCTATGTCCCGAGCCCGTAACATCATCAGGGACCCCTCACACCGCCACCATGGACTGTTCTCCCTGCTGCCCTCTGGGAAGAGGTTCCGCAGCATCCGCTGCAGGACCACCAGGTTCTGCAAAAGCTTCTTCCCTGTTGCCATCAGACTGTTGAACTGCCAAAACTGCTGGAGCCACAAAATGGACTTCGTAACTGCTGAGGCCACAAAAGGGACTATGGACACTGAAATTTACTGTAATTTACTGCAATTTACCGTGATTTTCCAAGCTGTATGCAAAAAAAATTTTGTTCTGTGCGCATTCTCTGCATGCAGAATGACAAATAAAGTTGTCTAAGTCTAAAGTCTACTTACACATGTGGGAGATTATTTAACTATTGAACCTTAAAAAAGAGAAGACGCGGGGAGGCATCGTTCCTCTGTTTGTGCCAACTGAGAACTCATTTATTCCATTCAAGTTCGCACGTACAAACGGGTGTGAAGCGTGAGTTCTAAAAACAATACCTTGAACAGGCCTTTTATGGCCCACGGATGTGTGTGTGTTATAACAAGAGTCTGTGTGTCTCCATTGGTGTGTATTCCAAGCTAATGACGTCCAGCTTCTTGGCGGCTGGACCTACAATTCTGGTAAACACTTAACTCAAGAGTACAAAAACAGACAGATTAATTCCACTACTTGACATATCTTGGAACACTACAGTTAAACAAAGTTATCGCTCCACATCCAGATGTTTCCTTTCTTCACTCCCATTGCTGAGAGCCAGGTCAGAATGACCTTAATGATGTTTATCAAACTTCTACACATATCACTTTATAAATCAGATATATTTGCTAAGTAATTTGTAGTCCAATTCAGCTTAGTTCTTCTCACCCATGTGAGTTCTGCTGTGACTAGCACAAGCTTCTCAGCTGTGTGAAACCTATAGTGACATTCCAGAATAGCCTTCATTCTAAAAGATTAATCACAGTAATCACAAAACTAAGGGTTCTTATCTGCATGGGTTCTAAGGTGACGAGTCAAAGAATTACCTTGTATAAAAGATTTTTCACACAAATCACAAGAATAAGGCTTCTCACCTGTGTGGGTTCTAAGGTGACGAGTCAAAGCGCTACGTTGTAAAAAAGACTTTTCACACAAATCACAAGAATAAGGCTTTTTACCTGTGTGGGTTCGAAGGTGACGAGTCAAAGCACTACGTTCTATAAAAGACATTTCACACAAATTACAAGAATAAGACTTCTCACCTGTGTGAGTTCTAAGGTGACGAGTCAAAGCACTACGTTCTATAAAAGACATTTCACACAAATTACAAGAATAAGGCTTTTCACCTGTGTGAGTTCTAAGGTGACGAGTCATATCATTACTTTGTTTAAAAGACTTTTCACACAAGTGACAAGAATAAGGTTTTTCACCTGTGTGAGTTCTGAGGTGACATTTCAAATTGTGATTATGTCGAAAAGATTTATCACACAACTCGCAAGGATAAGGCTTCTCACCTGTATGTGATCTAAAGTGACGAACCAAAATAGCCTTCGATCTAAAAGATTTGTCACACAAGTCACAAGAATAAGGCTTTTCATCTGTGTGGGTTCTAAGGTGACTAGTCAAATCGTTACTTCGTTTAAAAGACTTTTCACACAAATGACAAGAAAAAGGCTTTTCATCTGTGTGGGTTTTAAGGTGACGAACCAAAATATTCCTCGAACTAAAAGCTTTGTCACACAAATGACAAGAATAAGGGTTTTCACCTGTATGCATTCTAAGGTGACATTTCAAATTCTGATTATGTCGAAAAGATTTACCACACAACTTGCAAGGATAAGGCTTTTCACCTGTGTGAGATCTATGGTGACGAACCAGATTAGCCTTTTTTTTAAACGATTTATCACACAACTTACAAGGATATTGCTTCTCACCTCTGTGGATTTTCATGTGCTCAGACAAGTCCTTTTGTGTCCTGAAACATTTACCACATATTTCACAGCAAGCTTTATCTTTATGAGTTTTTAGTTTAGAATTGTCCACATTGTTCCTGTGATTTCTGGTGTCTAGATGTCGCTCCCCTGGCTGCAGATCTTTATCTTTACTTGATCCAGAGTCTGTCTGGTTGCTCCCTGACTGATGTTGAGTCTCAGCTTCAGGACAGTTTTCAGAGAGGAGATGGTTCTTGTTTGGTTCTGGTTCACTCTTGCTCTTTTTCTCATAAGTAGGAGTCACCACACAGTTGTCTGTCTCCTGCTTCAGCTGATCGTCACCCTGATTACTGCAGAGATACTCCTGTTCCTCTTTGATCTTCACTGGTTTTGGTTCCTCTTTAATTTTAACAGGTTCTGGTTCCTCTTTAATCTGTACAGGTTCTGATTCATTCTTTATTTCCATCATTGGGTGTAGTTCTGGTACATTGTGGAATATTTGCTCATAAGCAGGAGTCACCATAGTGGTGTTGGTCTCCTGCTTCACTAAAAGCTGACTTTCATTCTGAAAGACCCACAGTTCAATATGTTCTGTTCTAATTGGTAGTGGTTCTTCTTTTATTTCTATAGCGTTTGACATGGGGTCAGCGTTGGAGTTCCTCACTTCAGTTTTGAGATAGTCTGTGTGAACGTGCCGAGTAGCAGACATGATGCTGTCGAAGGCCTGAGGAACAAAGAGCAGTAGAACATTAATGTTGTGAATGATGGAGCTCACTAATGGTGTGTTTACACCAAATTACATTCATGCAAAATTTCTGTCTGAATTGCGCAGTGTTGGTCTTTGTGACTCTTTGCATAGATAAGCAGGGGTCAACAGCCTCACCACGCTTTACCACGTCATCAAACAAGAGGAGCTTCTATCTGCTTGTCGGTTCAACCAAACAGGGCAGACAGGAATTTTACTGAGCAATTTTACTAGTGGTCTTACAGCACTGAAACAGCTCTTATCAGAGTCACCAGTGACCTGCTGATACTATCTGACTCTGATTCCACATCCCTCCTCATTTTCTCTGCGGCCAGTAAAAAATATGCTTGGCCAGTTGATTCTTACATCTACCGGCCAACTTGACTGGTGAATCAGGAAGTTAATTTCGGACACTATCCCTCAGGCCTCCGTATTCAGTCCTAGCCTTTTCACCATCTACATGCTTCCCCTCGGCCGTGTCATAAGCAAGCATGGAATTAATTTCCCTTGCTATGCTCACAACACTCAACTCTACATCCACATCACTCCCTTCAGTTCTCTTCTGCCAACCTGACCCGTCTCAGCTCCTGTCCGAAGGAGATTAAGGCATGAATAAGTCAAAACTTCCTGCTGCTTAATGGCTGAAAAACAGAAGCCATTCAAACCGGAACCTTTTAGCAATTACAATCTTTCCCATTTCACAATTCACAACACGTGTCATCTCAAGGCACTTTACAAATTCAATCAAATCACACAGATTGGTCAGAAAGTCTCCTCTCTAAGGAAACCCAGCAGGTTGCATCAAGTCTCTCCAAGCAGCATTCACTCCTCCTGAAAGAGCGTAGAGCCACAGTGGACAGTCGTCTGCATTGCTGATGGCTTTGCAGCAATCCCTCATACTGAGCATGCATGAAGCGACAGTGGAGAGGAAAACTCCCCTTTAACAGGGAGGAGAACCTCCAGCAGAACCAGAACCAGGCTCAGTGTGAACGCTCATCTGCCTCCACCCACTGGGGCTTAGAGAAGACAGAGCAGAGACACAGAAAGCACAGAAGCTCACATTGACCCAGGAGTACTTTCTATGTTAGATGGTAATAGAGGATGATCTGTCGCCCCTGATGATGTCACAGCTAACAGAACGCCAGACCAGGTGTACCTTCTATAAAGAGAAAATTGTTAAAAGTTTAAATAACAACTAACAATGCAAATTGGAGAGCAGTAGGAGAACTCAGCAGAGTGAGAGAAATAGACACTGATGTCCTCCAGCAGCCTAAGCCTATAGCAGCATAACTATAGAGGTAGCTCAGGATAACATGAGCCACTCTGACTAGAAGCTTTGTCACAAAGGAAAGTTTTAAGATTAGTCTTAAAAGTAGACGGGGTGTGTGCCTCACGGACCAAAACTGGGAGTTGGTTCCACAGGAGAGGAGCCTGATAGCTAAAGGATCTGCCTCCCATTCTACTTTTAGAGACTCTAGGAACCACCAGCAGACCTGCAGTCTGAGAGCGAAGTGCTCTGTTAGGAACATACGGGGTAATCAGAGCTCTGATATATGATGGAGCTTGATTATTAAGGGCTTTATACGTTAGAAGAAGAATTTTAAATTCTATTCTTCATTTAACAGGAAGCCAATGAAGGGAAGCTAAAATAGGATAAATATTATCCCTATTGATTTTGATTAGAACTCTTGCTGCAGCATTTTGGATCAGCTGAAGGCTTTAAACTGCATTTTGTGGACTTCCTGATAGTAAAGAATTACAATAGTCCAGCCTTAAAGTAACAAATGCATGGACTAGTTTTTCAGCATCACTCCTGGACAGAATATTTAAAATGTTGTCAATATTCCAGAGGTTAAAAAAAAGGAAACTCTGGAAACCTGTTTAATATGGGAGTTATATTTTTTTATACATATTTTAATAATTAAACTTAAAACAAAAAGTCAGCATCAATACAAAAGTCAGACTATATTGACAAGCGGATAGATGCTTTTCTTATATGATGACGTGGTGAAGCGCAGTGAATAAATCAAGGCTGTTGTCACTGTTTATATATGCGAAGAGTCATAGTGATTAATACCATTCAGGTGGAAATTCCATTATAATCGCGTTCAGTGTGAACACACCATTAGGCATTTCACTGACAACACTACTGACTTAAAAGTGAACGATTGACGGGCCCCTGCAGCCCTCAGTGGCTGCGGAGGAGGAAATGTGATTATTTAATTCAAGTGTGGTGGAGCAGAGAAATCTAAAATATACATGACAGGGGATCCTGACGAACTGCGGTTAAGTGAGCCGCCCTTGGTTTTGTAGGTCACGCAAACACAAAGAATTACAGTAGTAATGGCTGAAACTACTTTTCAAAATAAAAGCAATATTTTTTGGGGTGTATCGGTCTAGTTTATTTTTTTATGTTTACACATATTTACTTCAGTTAGTTGAAATATTTGTTTTACTAATATATGTAATATTCCTTATTAATCAGGTCTGGTGGTGATTGTGGAAATATGTATTGTCGTCACCCTGTTTAAAACAACTTTTTCCCCCCAGGTGAATACTTTCACTGAAAGATGACAGATGACGATCTCCAGAAGTAACTCATCAAAGTCCATCTACATGATGTGGAATTTAAAAATAAAGGCCCTTCAAAATCTTTACATTAAGTAAATTTGACCGAAGTTGCTGTAAATGTTGCTACAGAACTGGACATTTTCAGCGAATACTATAACTTCAGCATGACAGTAGAACACCCCCAGATGTTGCTCAACAAGTTTCATCCAATTCTGATGTGGAATTTCAAAATAAAATCCAGTCAAAATCTATGTAGCCAGACTAAGAAGAAATCACACGGTATCTAATTTGTTGTTGTTGTGATCTTTCTATACCTTGGACAAACTGAGAGTTTCAGCGGAACGGTGCCTGCTTTGTTATTCTTGATGACGCATTAATGTGGTGTACACCGCCATTGGTGGGATGGACATAAAAACAGGTACTTTATAGGTCATTTTTAGGGCAGAGCTTAAAGCCGTGTTTTTCTTGAAAGAAGGATGGCCAAGATAAGTTTGCATACGTATTTACGGTACAACAGTTAGATTCTGTCTTTTCAATATGAGAAGCCATATCATTAACGGAGAAGTAAGTTCTACGAATACCGCTCGTGTTAGAATGCGACATACGATCATTGCCAAACTTTTATGTGTATTTGTCAAAGCAACTTTGCAATAACAATGCGTATATTTACTTTACTTACTTACTTTATTTTTATTTAAAAAGGGGACAGTGTATATTAATCAACATTAAAACAATGTAAATGTACCCGAGTTAGCTAAAAAGTGCTAATTTTCATCGGTAGTCCCCCAGCCAGGTGTAAAAAAGGCAACCTTAAAAATAATCACAAGTATAAAATCACAAGATAAAATTACAATGCCAATTACATAAAAAACATTATGGTTAAGAAATACAATTCATGTAAAATAATTATAAATTATTTAAATACACACAGAAAACCTTAGTGCCCACAAGTTTGGCTCTCTACAAGCCCTTTTTTTGCATTTTTTTTTAATGAAAAGAATGACAAAGACTCTCTGATGGTTTCTGGCACTGTGTTCCATTGCTGAGATGCTCTTACGGAGAAGACAGCCTGACCAACAGCTGTTTTTCTCCAGGGGGGATGATGCAGTCTTCCCTCACTGCCCCTCTGGTTACCCTCACCTCACTGGATCTGAACTGTACAAAGTCACATAGTGGAGGTGGTGCTAAACCATGTCTGATTTTATAAATTAAACAGATGTTTTTGAATTTGATAAGATTGTCCCAGGTAAGTAGCTGATATTTCCTCAGAATACTACAGTGGTGGTAATGGTATGGTTTTTTTATCCAGTATTTTTAATGCTTGTTTGTATAATGTCTCTAATGGTTTTGTTGTAGTACAGCGAGTATTGGACCAGCTTATTAGACAATATGTTATGTGGGATAAAATCATGGAAAACAAATATAACCTAGCAGCTTCAGTTGAAAGGAAATCTCTAATGAAGCTGAAGTTTGCTAGACTGAACTTAATCCTATTTGAGTACTTTTGATAAACTTTACGGCTGTTTTATGTTTTTAATCCTACTTCACATTTTTGAAAGTAACAAATCTACCATGTTATCAAAAGAAAGTATTTATCGAATCTGAGTGTTAATGCGCATTTTAGATTGATCGCCTTCTTCTTTAACAATAGCTACATGTTACCCATTCAGAATATTAACAGTTACAACAAAGGAAAAAAGTCATATTCACAAATAAATGGAGGGTTAACACAGTTAGGTTGATAGAATTATCATCCAAGAACTAATAATAACACTGTAAAATAGATGTTTATGTCACTGTAATGATCTGTAATATCCAAAAGTCTAGAGTTAATTTTACTTATGTTCTCTCTCTCTCTCTCTATATATATATATATATATATATATATATATATATATATATATATATATATATATATATATATTTTTTTTTTTTTTTTTCTGGGAAGTTATCTTTTGTGGCAGCAATCTTTAAATTTGTAATTTAAAGTAACAGTATTGCACTGATACCACTGCACTACTGTTCCCTTAGAGTTTTACAGTTCCGGCTGTTTAAGGTGAGTACAAAAGATAGTTTTTGCTCTTTACTGACAATTTTACATTTCTTTAAGACTGCACGACTTTTTCGTAAAACGATACAGCAAATTGAAGCATCTAACCAAGCTGTGATGTGTTTCCTGATCATATTCTCTGTTTTGCAGCATTAGTTCATCCAGACCAGCTTCCAGTTAACATACCTGGAGGTTCTGACCCGGTTCGGGTTCTCCAGCTGCTATCCAGCAGTCTGAGCTGATGCTCGGTCTCTTCCTCCTCCTGGACGATGGTTCTGAATATTTCTTCAGCAGTTAGTCGCTCTCTGGTGATGAAGCGAAGATATTGTTGCTGCAGACGCTGAAATATTCAGTTTACAGCAAACACAGACTTCTGACCGACGATGAACAAGCAAACCTGGAAGCTAACGCTGCTAGCACCTTGTAGTTCACAGGAAGTCTCAGGCGGAGATTTCAAATGGAAACACTTCTTCTTCTTCTTCTTTTTGTTTAATGGCAGATTGCAACCTTTGACTTTCAGGTGCATACCGCCACCCATAGACATCAAATGTGTCGTTGGGCGCAGGCTCGTCACTGAGCTGATTTTTCCGAAAAACTGAAGTCACTGGCCGCCATCTTGCTCCTCCCTACTCTCACAGAATCCCATAAGATTTGGTTGCAACAACAAGCAGTTTTCTGGCTGTGTGAAAACGTTTCATAGGTAAGTCTACAGTCAGTGGATGTACTAACACTATCAAGTACTAGGAAATTATGTGCTGAAATATTTTACATATTATACACATTATATATATATATATATACACACACATTATATATATATATATATATATATATATATATATATATATATATATATATATATATATATATATATATGTGATGAACTTTATTGTCCCAAAGGAAATTTGTCTTGGGTACAAACTCTGGCTGCTACATAGTCCAAACTATGTCACACTGCATTCACACATAACACTGCTATAAAAATTCCATTATAGGACAATAAATAAATACACAAAGAAGCATGTTACGTTACATTCACAACAAAAAACATAAATAAAAAAATTAAAATGTATAAAACCCTACTTTAAAAAATCAGTTATAAAAAATCTGTTATAAGACATAATGAATACATTAAAAAAAATCATGTCAGGGGTGCGCTCGTGGCGCAGCGGTTAGTGCAATCCATATAAGGAGGCCTTTAGTCCTTGATGTGGTTGACCTGGGTTTGAATCTGACCTGCGGTCATTTGCCACATGTCTCACCTCCTTCCTGTCAGCCTACTGTCATAAAAAAAAGCGTGCCAGTTTACTTTAAAATTTTAGATACCATTGCCTATTCCAGAATTTACTGCTTAAAACTGTTTATCGCTTTGATTGGAAAGCGGAACGAATGAGTTCTTATAGCGGTTCAGTCTACAGGCAGGGACTCTAAGACGTCGACCTGAAGGAAGAAACTGATACTCTGAATAAAGAATGAGTGGGGTCTGAGATGATTTTCTGGGCCTGTCTGGTTATTGTTTCATTGAAGATGGTCTGAAGTGAGTGGTGCTGCTTGACTGCCATCAACTTAATAGCTCTTTGAGTCAGGCAAGTAAGTTTGGCCTTCATTTGGACAGACATGTTACCAAAGCAGGCAGAAATGCCGTACCTGATGATGCTCTCTATTACAGCACAGTAAAAGAGCAGTATGATTTTCTGACTGACACCAAATGCCCTCAACCTGCGCAGAAAATGTAGCCGCTTGCAGACATAATCAACCTGAGCAATCCACAATAATTTATTGTCAATTTGTAATACAAGATTTTTATAGGAATCTGCTTGGGCAATCAATTTATTATGGGTGACCACTGGAGAGTGGTCTCCAACTGCTCTCGGGTCAAAGATCAGTTCTTGTGTTTTTTGGACATTAAGAGTCAGAAAGTGTTCCTCGCACCACTGAACGAAGGTTTTAATCTGCTGTCTGTAACTAATTAGGTGTGATGTGCCTGAGATGAGGCAAAGAATAGCTGTTCCATCTGAAAATTTGAACACATAGTTGTTTGGTGTATTGCAATTGCAGTAGTTGGTATATAAGGTGAACAGAAAAGGTGAACCGACACACCCCTGGAGAGCGCCAGTACTGATGTTCACCCTGACTTGCTGAGAACGACTAATAAGGAATGAGTGAAACCATCTGATAATATATGGATTGACATTCATTTTTTTCATTGTAGACAGAAGAACGTGAGGCTGGAGTGTTTTAAAGGCCGAACTAAAATCAACAAAAAGCAGTCTAGCATAAGCCTTGGGGTTTTCTAGATGTTTAGCCACTAGATGCACTATGCCACTGCAAGCATCATCAGTGCCTCTCCTACATTTATAAGCAAATTGGTAAGGATCGAGTTGTGGACCCACATCCGATCTTAGATAATTTACCACCAGTTTTTCAAGACAATTCATTGCAACAGAAGTCAAAGCAATAGGTCTAAAGTCTTTGTTCTCCTGTGGGTAGAGCTTTTTGGCAACAGGTATAATAATTGCCCTTTTCCACAAAGATGGTACAGTAAGAGTATCAACAGATCTCGGAAAAATAGGTCTCCAAGCATGTGTCAATTCATCTGCAAAAGTTCTTAGTAACAAAGATGAAATACCGCCTGGACCTTATTGACGGTAACATGATCAAAATCAATCCTGTCCCATTCCTGTGGGACCATGTCACAAAGTATCGTGTCATTTTCAGCAGAAAAATCCTGATTATCAAACTGTCCATAAAAGCCATTCAGTTAATTTGCTTTTGCCAGTTCATCCACAGCATAGATACTTTTTGGTGAAGGTTCCATGTTGACAGCCAATTCCATAGAATTCGACAAGTCTTTTGAGTTCATGGATATCAAATTTTCCTCAATAGCCTTCTTATGATCTTCTTTGCTTTTTTAACTTCTGATTTAGCTCCTTTTGTATAGATTTTATTTGTAGGCGATCATTGTTCTTAAAAACTGTTTTTTCCGGTTAATGCAGTCTTTAACCTCCCATGTGATATAAGGCTTGTTATTGGGGTAAATCATAGTTTCTTTTGTTGGTATCACAATGTTAACACAGAATTTAATATAATCTGATTACATCTGTGGCAGTGTCCAAATTTTGCTCCTCATAGAATATTTTCCAATCTGTATATAATAAACAGCCTTTCAATGTTTCTATGCTGTCATCAGACCAGATATGAACTGTTTTAATTTGGGGTTTCCTTCTTTTAAGGGCAGTTTTGAATTAATAACATTGTGATCAGAGATGGATAAAGGTGGTTTGGCTGTGGCTATATGAGCATGTTTTATGTTACCGCAACAGTTATCTAATGTACAACTTTGCCTAGTAGCACAGTCAATATATTGTTCAAATCCTGGTAGTGCAACATTTAAGTTGCATTGATTGAAATCTCCCATGATGAAGATTGGAGCATTTGGGGTGTGCTGCAGTTGCTCGAGGACGCAGTCTACTACCAATGATGCGGCCCGAGGGGCACTGGCTCCAGGAGGAACATAGGTGGAACAAATTATAATGTTACTGAACTCACAGGGCAGGTAAAAAGGTAATAATAAAAAGACTCTTCAAACCAAAACTAGATTTTACCAGATTTAATCTTATGTTCTTAACAGAAACATGGTTACATGAATTTAATGAAGCACCTATTCTGATAGAGTCAAAGCCTCCAAACTACAATTTTCTTTGTGAAAGCAGACAGCAAAAGGAAAAGTGGAGGAGTGATTCAGTAAAGTGTAAAAAGGTGTTTCTAGGAAAATTTGACTCTTGAATATTTGGTTCTCCAGGTAAAGAGCCAGGGACAAACTATGTTTCTTAATGTTTACAGGCCTCCTAAGTCCAAATCTAACTTTTAAAATGGTCTTAGTGACCTTATATCTGTGATATGTGTTGATAACAACTGTTTAATTATTGTGGCAGACTTCAACATAAATTGACAATACTGAATACAGAAGTGCAAAAGAACTGTGTGACAAACTTGAAAACTTTATTTTTAAAACATTAAAAATGCTATAGTAAGGAAACAAACATAACAGAGAAATTGGATATAATTAAAATGCATTAAAGACCATGCAATGAAAGACTAATAACATAAGCAGAAGATAACCTCAACGTCTTAACATGTCTAGCAGCCAACACACAAAAAGGGACGTATTTTAGACCTGATCATCACTAAAGGTCTAAACATTTCCAAAGTCAATGTAACTGATATTGCCCCATCTGATCACCTTTGTGTTACCTTTCAAAGCATAATTTCCAGTTACTCATTTAATCAAAAGGGGCATAATTAGAAAATGCATCTTTAAAAGGACAATGCCACAGAAACTTTTATCCTCGCTCACTCTTCTACTTCAACCTGCAACTCAGTAAATGAACTAGAAGATAACTTTCAGTCTAAAGTCTCAGACATGATGGACTGTATCGCTCCGGTTAAAGTGAAGGTTGTTTCTGGGAGGAAAAAATCTTCAACACTTAGAGGTGAAAAAAGGGAATGTTGAAAAGCTGAACGCAGGTGGAGAAAGACTAGACTCCAGGTTCACTATGACATTTACAGATCAGGGTTTCCCGCAGCGCTATCTTGGCGAGGCGGCCGCCTCGCCAAACTCACGCTACCGCCTCGCCAACATTCCAAAAAAAAAAAAAAAAAAAAAAAAAAAAGTGACGCTAACACGCGGTTTTTTGTTGCTTTCGCGCGTGCGTGAATGGCAGGGAAAAAACCCAGGGATACCCCCCCCCCCCCCCCGCTCCGCAAGCCGGTCCGCGGAAAACGTGTCGTCCACCCCCCCCCCCCCCCCCCCCACCCCCCGCTCCGCAAGTCGGTCCGCCTCGCATAAGCAAATTACTTACAACTAAAAAATGTAAGGGAATCTTTCTTCTCTGAGATTATTAACAGAAACATTAATAATACTCGTGCCTTATTTGCCATGGTCGACAGGTTAATAAATCCTCTTGTGATTGTACAAGAGGATTTATTACAAAAGCTACAAAGGCTTAGAAGAAATTGTACACCACCTAAGATCCTCTTAGGCAAGACCGTTTTGCACATGCAGTTATTCAAAAAGGGACTTGGGGAAAGTCCTGGAAAAAAATCGTTACCTCTACCTTTAAATACCTTCTTAACAATGACCAGCCACTTTGACGTGTTCCAGTCAGGTTTCTGTGCTCACCACAGTACAGAGACCGCCCTGATCAAGGTGTGTAATGACATCCATATAAATGCAGACTGTGGAAGAACCACAGTGCTGGTTCTATTGGACCTCAGTGCAGCATTTGACACTGTCGATCACTCTGTAGGGTTAGAGCGCCTGGAAAACTGGGTTGGTCTTTCTGGTACAGCAGTTGACTGGTTAAAATCTTATTAAAAAAGGAGATCACATTTGGGGTTCCCCAAGCATCTATCTTGGGTCCCCTCCTATTCAATATATACATGCTCCCTCTAGCTCAGGTCATAAAAAAAAAAAAAAAAAAAAAAAAACATCAGCTACCACCACTATGCAGACGACACACAGCTCTACATCAACATGTCACCAGGTGACTATGAACCAGTTCAGGCTCTGAGGAAATAGAAAAAAGGAAAAAGGAGCATTTAGTTTTGATGCTCCACTTATCTGACACAAACTCACAGAAGACTGTAAAATTCTGAAAGCCTGAGTTCCTTTAAATCAAGGTTAAAAACCTATTTGTTTAGAGTTGCCTTTAACTGTCAATGCTCCAGTTTGCAGTCCAACTTGTCTTTTACTTTATCTGACCTGCTGCTACTGTTCCAGTGCAATGTGCTTTCATCTGTAATGCTATTTTTACTCTGTAACACTTTTTTTGTTCATGTACAGCACTTTGAATCGTCTTGTTACTAAAGTGCTTTATACATAAACTTGCCTGTCTTTATGGCTTCTCACACGTGCGAGTTCTTTTGTGACGAGCCAAATGACTGCTGCGTCTAAAAGTTGCTCCACACAAATCACAAGAATAAGGCTTATGACCTGTGTGAATACTAAGATGACAAGTCAAAGCAGAACTTCTTCTAAATGATTTGCCACACAAGGCACAAGTAAAAGGCTTCTCCCCTGTGTGAGTTCTATAGTGACATTCCAGAACAGCCTTTGTTCTAAAAGATTTGACACATAAATCACAAGAATAAGGCTTTTCATCTGTGTGAGTTCTAAGGTGACGAGTCAAATCGTTACTTTGTTTGAAAGACTTTTCGCACAAATGACAAGGATATGGCTTTTCGCCTGTGTGAGTTCTAAGGTGACATTTCAAATTGTGATTATGTCGGAATGATTTATCACAAAACTCGCAAGGAAAAGGCTTTTCATCTGTGTGAGATGTAAGGTGACGAACCATAATACCTTTTGTTCTAAAAGATTTGTGACACAATTCACAAGAATAAGGTTTTTCATCTGTGTGAGTTTTAAGGTGAGAAGTCAAAGAGTGACGGAGTCTAAAAGATTTATCACACAAATTACATGAATAAGGCTTTTCTCCTGTGTGAGTACTAAGGTGATTAGTCAAATGTTGACTTAATCCAAAAGATTTATCACACAATTTACAAGAATAACGCTTATCACCTGTATGAGTTCTTAGGTGACCTGTCAAAGTGTACCTTTGTCGAAAAGATTTTCCACACAATTTACAAGAATAAGGCTTTTCACCTGTGTGAGTTCTAAGGTGACAAGTCAAATTTTGATTGAGTCGAAAAGATTTTCCACATAAATGACAAGAATAAGGCTTTTCACCTGTGTGAATTCTTAGATGAGCAGTCAAATTTTGACTTTGTCCAAAAGACTTATTACACAAATTACAAGAGTAACGTTTTTCACCTGTGTGAATTTTAAGGTGACTACTCAAGGTGTTACTTTGTTTAAAATATTTATCACATAGCTTACAAGAATAAGGTTTGTTGTCTGTGTGGGTTGTAAGGTGACGAGTCAAATCATTACTTTGTTTGAAAGACTTTTCACACATATTACAAGAATAAGGCTTTTCATCTGAGTGAGTTTTAAGGTGACGAGCCAAACTGTTACTTTCTTGAAAAGATTTACCACACAACTTACAAGAATAAGGTTTTTCACCTGTGTGGGTTTTAAGGTGACGAGACAAATCATTACTTTGTTTAAAAGACTTTTCACACAAATGACAAGAATAAGGTTTTTCACCTGTATGAGTTCTGAGGTGACATTTCAAATTGTGATTATGTCGAAAAACTTTGTCACAAAACTTGCAAGGATAAGGCTTTTCATCTGTGTGAGATCTAAGGTGACGATCCAAAATAGCCTTTGTTCTAAAAGATTTTTGACACAGTTCACAAGAATAAGGTTTTTCATTTGTGTGGGTTCTAAGGTGATTAGTCAAAATGTGACGGAGTCGAAAAGATTTGTCACACAGCTTACATGAATAAGGTCTTTCATCACTGTGCGTTTTAAGGTGATTATTCAAACGTTGATTTAGTCCAAAAGATTTATCACACAACTTACAAGAATAACGCTTATCACCTGCATGAGTTCTAAGGTGACATGTCAAAGTGTAACTTTGTCGAAAAGATTTTTCACACAAATGACAAGAATAAGGTTTTTCATTTGTGTGAGTTCTAAGGTGACAAGTCAAATGTTGACTGAGACGAAAAGATTTATCGCACATATTACACGAATAAGGCTTTTCATCTGTGTGAGATGTATGGTGACGAACCAAAATACCCTTTGTTCTAAAAGTTTTGTCACACAATTCACAAGAATAAGGCTTTTCATCAGTGTGCGTTTTAAGGTGACGAGTTAAATTGTCAATTCGTCGAAAAGATTTTCCACACAACTCACAAGAATGAGGCTTATCTGCATGAGTTGTTTTGTGTTTTTTCAAATGATCTTCGTGACTAAAAGATTTACCACACACTTCACAAGGATACTGCTTCCTCACCTCTGTGGTTTCTCATGTGCTCAGACAAGTCTTTTTCTGTTCTGAAACATTTACCACACATTTCACAGCAAGCTGCATCTTCTTTATGACTTTTTGATTTTGAATTGTCCACACTGTCCCTGTGATTTCTGGAGTCTTGATGTCTCTTCTCTGGCTGCAGATCTTCATCTTTACTTGATCCCGAATCTTTCAGGTTGCTCCCTGACTGATGTTGGGTCTCAGCTTCAGGACAGTTTTCAGAGAGGAGATGGTTCTTGTTTGGTTCTGGTTCACTCCTGCTCTTTTTCTCATAAGTAGGAGTCACCACACAGTTGTCTGTCTCCTGCTTCAGCTGATCGTCACCCTGATTACTGCAGAGATACTCCTGTTCCTCTTTGATCTTCACTGGTTCTGGTTCTTCTTTTATCTGTACAGGTTCTGGTTCATTCTTTACTTCCATCACCTGGTGCAGTTCTGGTACATTGTGGAATATTTCTTCATAAGCAGAAATCACCATACAGCTATGAGTCTCCTGCTTCACTAAAGGCTGATTTTCATTCTGAAAGACCCACAGTTCAATATGTTCTGTTGTTATTGGTTCAGGTTCTCCTTTTGGCTCACTCTGCTGCGTTTCTGGTTCTTCCTGTTCTTTTATCTCTATAGTGTTTGATATGATGGGGTCAGCGTTGGAGTTGCTCTCTTCAGTTTTGAGAAGGTGGTCTGTGTGAAGGTGCCGAGTAGCAGACATGATGCTGAGGAAGGCCTGAGGAACGAAGAACAGTAGAATATAAATGTTGAATGATGGGGCTCAGTAAGACTTAGATTTGATTCATGGAAATTGTTTAATAGTATTTATTTTTTTAAATCACATTTTAAAACAAAATTTCATTACTTAACCTCCTTGTAGCATGGGGTTAAAATCAATGTTTCAGAATCAGACATACTTTAATAATCCCAGAGGGAAATTACTTTTGTTACACACTACAGATATTCAGATACACACACACACACACACACACACACACACACACACACACACATATATAAGGGCTGTCAAAATGAACGTGTTAACGCGAGATGCTTCATTTCCGGAATTAACACAATATTTTTTTTAACGCATTAACGCAGTCCCGCCTTGTTTTACCCACAATTCAATTGTCCGACATGAGCGAGATGGAGAAAATCAGAAGAACCCGTTGGCCCGCTGGATGGACAATTCGAGTATAAAAAAAAACAAAGACGGAACAATAAATAAACATGTTGTGGTTTGCTCACACTGCAAGAAGGACTTTTTGTTTCACCGAAGCACCTCCAGCCTTAAATATCATCTTAAAGCCAAGCATACATTTGTTGGGGCTTCAACTTCAGGTGTTACGCCTGGCATGCGTCAGACCACCCTCACCGAGCGCAGGGCATTAAGTAAGTCTACGCCTGAGAAGCTGACCGACAAAATTGCCAGATGGATAGCCAAGGACTGTAGACCGATTAATATTGTCGAGGTGACGGGCCTCGCAGAAGTTTTGAAAGTGGCAACTTTAGACGCGTTCTACAAGCCACCGTCGAGAGGCACAGTGATGACTAAAATCAACGAACTTCATGAGGCTAAAATGGAAAAAAAGGAAGAGGTGTTTTCACTGCGTGAGCAACGGTTTGTTGCTCCAGATTCTCTCGCTTTTATCTTTAATCTCTTTGCTGTAACATCTGTTTCTAACACATAAGCACTTTTAAAACATTTTCTGTTGCTGCACATCACGCTTGGGAACTCCTCGTGTTTCACGGTTTGCTCTCTTGGCGTGGTAGAAGGGCGCTAGCCTAGCTTTAGCTTTAGCCTAGCCTAGCTTTAGCTCCACAATGGCTTCCTCTCCTACTATTACTTCAGCTTCTCCGTCTCTGACTAAGTCTCCCCTTATCTCCTGCTCTCTGTGTCAGATGTTTAGCTATTCCTCTGCCTCCTTTAGTGATAATGGTACTTGTAATAAATGTAGTGCTTTTGTAGCTTTGGAGGCGAGGGTGTCAGAATTAGAGTCCCGGCTCCGTGCTATGGAAAGACCAGCTGATAGCCGCCCTCTGCTAGCGCGGAGCCACATAGACCTAGCGTTAGTTCACTTAGTGGTCCTCCAGAAGCACCCGAGCAGCCGGGTAAGCAGGCCGGCTGGGTGACAGTTCGTAGGAAGCATAGCTCTAGATTTCAGCCCCCAGTTCACCACCAACCCGTCTGCGTTTCAAACAAATTTTCCCCACTCAGCGATACACCCGCTGAGAAGCCGACCCTGATTATTGGGAGCTCAATAGTCAGAAACGTGGCACTAGAGACACCAGGGACCATAGTTAAATGCCTGCCAGGGGCCAGAACGGGCGACATAGAATCTTACCTAAAACTGCTGGCTAAGGATAAGCGTAAATACAGTAAGATTGTTATTCACGCTGGCGGTAATGACACCCGGTCACGCCGATCGGAGGTCACTATAGTTGGTGTTGCTTCGGTGTGTGAGTTTGCTAAAGCAATGTCGGACTCCGTAATTTTCTCTGGTCCCCTGCCTGATTTGACCAGTGATGACATGTTTAGCCGCATGTCATCATTCAACCGCTGGTTGTCTAGGTGGTGTCCTGAAAACGACGTGGGCTACATTGATAACTGGAGAACTTTCTGGGGAAAACCTGGTCTGATCCGGAGAGACGGCATCCATCCTACTTTGGATGGTGCAGCTCTTCTTTCTAGAAATCTGGCCGGATTTATTAGTCCTCCTAAATGCTGACAACCCAGGGTCCAGACCAGGAAGCAGAGCCGCAGTTTAACACACCTCTCTGCAGCTTCTGTACTGTTACCCATCCATTATCCTATTGAGACGGTGTCTTTCCCACGGCCAAAACTTAACAGATCAAAAACTTATCTAAAAGGAACAAATCATAAAAACCTAATAAAAATCAATACGGTTCACCTTGAACCTAAAAATAAAACAATTAAATGTGGTCTATTAAATATAAGGTCTCTCCCTCCAAAGACTTTGTTAGTTAACGAATTGATTTCTGATAAACAGATTGATTTGTTTTGTCTCACAGAAACCTGGCTACAAGAGGACTATGTTAGTATAAATGAGTCAACTCCCTCCAATTATTCAAATTTCCACATTCCCAGATCTGTGGGAAGAGGAGGAGGAGTGGCAACCATCTTTCAGTCTGATTTATTAATTAGTCCCAGGCCAATTAATAACTACAGTTCTTTTGAACATTTAACCCCGTTTCCCTCATCCAAACTGCAAAGCAATAAAACCTCTTCTGTTTGTTGTTTTGTATCGTCCACCAGGCCCTTACACTCAGTTTTTGGATGAGTTGTCAGATTTCTTATCTGATTTGGTGTTAAATACTGATAAGGCTATTATAGTGGGTGATTTTAACATCCATGTTGACACAGAATGTGATAACCTTAGTGTAGCCTTTAAAACTATCCTAGATTCAATTGGTTTTGCTCAAAATGTGCATAAACCGACGCACTCTTGGCTCCATACTTTAGACCTTGTGCTGACATATGGCATTGATTGTGAAGAATTAACAGTATTTCCTCACAACCCTGTCCTATCTGATCATTTTTTAATAACATTTGAGTTTAATCTAACCGAGTTCTCCACCCCCAAAAGAGGGTTCCAATATAGTAGATCTTTATAGGATAATGCTGTATCAAAACTTAAAGAGTCTGTCCCCTTTTTAATATCCTCCGTATTGCAGAAATGCCCTGTAGACGGCAGCAATGTTGTTTCTTCCAATTCACAAATAGATGTCTTTGTAAACGGTATGACTTCGTCATTGCGTTCTGCATTAGACAATGTAGCTCCCTTGAAAAAGAAGGTGATTATTCACAGGAAGCTGGCTCCTTGGTTTAATTCAGAGCTGCGTTCCTTGAAGCACAATGTTAGGAAATTGGAGAGAAAATGGCGCTCTACACACCAAGAGGAATCCTACCTAATCTGGAAGAACAGTCTATTGTTGTATAACAAGGCAAGTCGCAGAGTTAGAGCAGCATATTTTTCATCATTAATTGAGTAGAATAAGAATAATCCTAGATTTCTCTTCAGTACAGTTGCCAAACTTACCCAGAGCCACAGCTCTGTTGATCCATCCATTCCCTTAGCTCTTAGCAGTAATGATTTTATGGGATTCTTCATAAATAAAATTGATTCCATTAAAAATAAAATAATTGGCATCCTCCCAAACATGATTACCTCGTCCTCAGTAAGTGAGGCAGCATTGGAGGAATCCTTAGAACCTGTGCAGTGTCTGAACTGTTTAAAAGCAGTAGAGCTTTCTGAGCTATCTAAAATTTTAGCTTCATCTAAACCTTCTACCTGTATGTTAGACCCAATCCCAACCAAGTTGTTTAAGGACATATTCCCTTTGATCAGTGGCACTATTTTAGACATGATTAATCTATCCTTAGTAAATGGATATGTACCACAGGCTTTTAAAGTAGCTGTTATTAAACCTTTACTTAAGAAACCATCTCTTGATCAAGATGAGTTAGTAAATTACAGACCTATATCTAATCTTCTTTTCTTATCTAAAATTATTGAGAAAGTAGTTGCTAATCAACTATGTGAACATTTACAAAGTAATGACCTACTTGAGGAGTTTCAGTCAGGCTTCAGAGCTCATCATAGCACTGAAACGGCTCTGGTGAAGGTCACCAATGATATTCTCATGGCCTCAGATAATAGACTTGTGTCTATACTTGTCCTGTTAGATCTCAGTGCTGCATTTGATACAGTTGATCACAATATTCTCCTACAAAGACTTGAACATACTGTAGGGATTAAGGGAAAAGCATTAGGCTGGTTTAAATCTTATCTGTCGGACAGATTCCAGTTTGTTCATGTTAATAATAAATCTTCCTCAAACTCTAGGGTCACTTGTGGAGTACCACAGGGTTCAGTCCTTGGACCAATTCTATTTACTATATATATGCTTCTGATTGGCAAAATTGTCAGACAGCATGGGATTAATTTCCACTGTTATGCTGATGACACTCAGCTTTATTTATCCATAAATCCTGATGAATCCAATCAGTTACTTCGACTGCAGTCATGTCTTGATGACATCAAAAGCTGGATGACTTTAAATTTCCTGCATTTAAATTCTGACAAGACAGAAGTTGTAATCTTTGGGCCAGAGTCTTCAAAAAATAAAGTTCTTAATCAATCACTTAAACTGGATGGCATTAACTTGGCCTCTGGTAATAAAGTTAAAAATCTTGGTGTTTTCGACCAAGACATGTCATTTAAATCCCATATTAAACAGGTTTCCAGAGTTTCCTTTTTTCACCTCCGGAATATCGCCAAAATTAGAAACATTCTGTCCAGGAGTGATGCTGAAAAACTAGTCCATGCATTTGTTACTTCAAGGCTGGACTATTGTAATTCTTTACTATCAGGAAGTCCACAAAATGCAGTTCGAAGTCTTCAGCTGATTCAAAACGCTGCGGCAAGAGTTCTGATGAAAATCAACAAGAGGGATCATATTTCTCCAATTTTAGCTTCCCTTCATTGGCTTCCTGTTAAATCAAGAATAGAATTTAAAATTCTTCTTCTAACGTATAAAGCCCTTAATAATCAAGCTCCATCATATATCAGAGCTCTGATTACCCCGTATGTTCCTAACAGAGCACTTCGCTCTCAGACTGCAGGTCTGCTGGTGGTTCCTAGAGTCTCTAAAAGTAGAATGGGAGGCAGATCCTTTAGCTATCAGGCTCCTCTCCTGTGGAACCAACTCCCAGTTTTGGTCCGTGAGGCAGACACCCTATCTATTTTTAAGACTAATGTTAAAACTTTCCTTTTTGACAAAGCTTATAGTTAGAGTGGCTCATGTTACCCTGAGCTATCTCTATAGTTGTGCTGTGATAGGCCTAGGCTGCTGGAGGACATCAGGGTCTAATTTTCTCACTCTACTGATTTCTACTGTTCTCCAGTCTACTGTTCTCCAGTTTTGCATTGTATTACATTGAAATGACCGTCGTCATTTCAGCTTTTAACTTTTTGCTCCCTCTCTTTTTCTTCATAGTAGGTACACCTGGTCTGGCGTTCTGTTAACTGTGACATCATCCAGAGAAGACGGCTCACCCGCTACTACCATCTAATGTAGAACAGATTACTAGATCAATGTGTGCTTCTGTGCTTTTTTTGTCTCTCTTGTTGTGTCTCTGGGGTTAGAGAAGACAGAGCAGTCGGTCGAGGCAGATGACCGTTCATACTGAGCCCGGTTCTGCCGGAGGTTTTCCTTCCCGTTAATGGGGAGTTTTTCTTCCCACTGTCGCTTCATGCTTGCTCAGTATGAGGGATTGCAGCAAAGCCATGTACAATGCAGACGACTCTCCATGTGGCTCTACGGTTCCCCAGGAGTGAATGCTGCTTGTCGGGACTTTGATGCAATCAACTGGTTTTCTTATATAGGACATTTTTGACCAATCTGTATAATCTGACCCAATCTGTATAATATGATTGAACTTGATTTTGTAAAGTGCCTTGAGATTACATGTTTCATGATTTGGCGCTATATAAATAAAATTGAATTGAGGATTTGGCTTCAGCGGAACATGTTGCTTTGACAGGAGAGTAACAATAATTATCTGGGTGTGACGGCGCATCACATCACTGAAACCTGGGAACTGAAGTCGTTTGCCTTAACCGTAATTAAATCAGAAGAGCGTCACTTTGCAGAGGCATGTGCTCAACAGTTTCAAACCGTGGCACACAAGTGGAAAATAGAAGGAAAAATCACAACAATAGGGAAGGACAGTGCATGTAATATGACAGCTGTGGCTAAACTGCTGCCATATGAGCACATGCCCTGCATCGCTCACATGCTGCAGAGAAGCATCAACGTGAGCCTCTCCGATAGTGGATTTACAAATGTATTGGCCAAGTGTCGCAAAATTGTGGGTCACTTCAGACACAGCGCAGCCAACAGCATGGAGCTTAAAGCACAGCAAGCGGTCCTGGGACAGCAGCAGGAGCCACTGATCCAAGACGTGCCAACGCGGTGGAATTCCACGCTGGAAATGATCAAGCGCCTGAACCGCAATCATGCAGCAACTAAAGCAACCCTGGACCAACAACGCCATAAACTGGTTATGCTGACGCCACCAGAATGGGACAAACTGCAGAAACTGAGCACTCTTCTAAAGCCCTGCAGGTAAGGAATGCACATATAATGTGCAAATTGAAAATTTAATTGAACTAATCAACCTCCTATTAAATGTTTAACTGATTTACCAGCATACCAATTAGTGTTCAAATATCTTATGTGTAGGTGTGTGTTTGTTTGTGTGTGCAGGTATGTAACTGAGATTCTGGGTGGAGAGGCCTATAGCTCCTGTTCAGTAGTACTGCCTGCCCTCCGCCACCTGCATCAAGTGATGAAGGTCTCTGAAGAAGACCCTGCATATGTGGCGAGCTTTAAGACAAGCTTCATGGAAGACCTTGCCTCCCACCAAGAAAATTCTAACGATGCATGACTCAAGCTTGCAACGGCTCTGGATCCACGTTTTAAAGACTTGAAGAGTCTGCCCAAGAGTGAAAGGGAAGAGGTGTGGACCTCACTTGGAGGCATGCTTTATGAACATTCACCCAGAAGGTCTCTGCTGACTTCTCAAGATGGACCACCCAAGAAGAAAATTCACCTTCTACAGGTGCGCTCAGATTCGGAGTCAGATGAAGAGGTGCAACCTGACAGAGACATACACAGGTGTAGGGCAGAGCCAAGCATAAATATGGAGGACTGCCCCATGCAGTGGTGGGCTGCTCATTCAGGAGCACATGACAAGCTGGCACGACTTGCCCGCAAATATCTAGCAACTCCTGCATCCACAATTCCTTGCAAACAACTCTTTTCAGTCGCTGGCCATATTGTTAAGAAGAAACGGTCCGCTTTACATTCAGAAAATGTTAACCAGTTAGTTTGCCTTAGCAACTGGCTAAAAGATGAATAAATAAAGGTAAAATGACCTCATGTAATAGTTTAAAAGTGGAGTTGTTTGTTCAAAATGAAAAACGTTCCATTCACCCATCATGTATGTGCTAAAAAAAAAAAAAAGAGCAATGGCTAAGTTGCCAAGATTGTTGAATTAAATAATTTTTTTGGATTTGTCATTAATAAAAACTAAATGTAATACCCCCTTCTTGCTTATCTGTCCGTTTTAAAAACAGTACACAGAAAATGTGAATTTTTCAATAATATTTAGGCTTGTGATTAAATCGAAATTAATTCAAGAAACCTTGTGATTAATTAGATTAAAAATTTTAATCATTTGACAGCCCCAGTTTAAAGTACTTTCAGCAGTTTGAATTCTGATTATGACCAGACTTTTCCTTTAATGCTGCATGAATAGGGGGTTTTCAGCTGACGTCACGCTCACGTGACTACTCAGCACCGTTGACCTGCATTGTATGACGCCTTAGGCAGTATTGGAAGTGAACAATGGGGAAAACGTGTTTAATGGTTGGTTGCACGGCCCGTGGAGGTGGAGATCAACGCTCTTTCTATCGCCTACCAGCCGTAATAGTGAATCAGTGCGAAAAAACAAAACAGCTCTCTGAACAACGCCGTCACCTATGGCTGACACGGATATCCAGGTCCGATTTGGACGGTGTTAAGCTGGAATACGCCAGAGTCTGCGGTGCTCACTTTGTCACAGGTAATTAACTGTTAAGTATTTAAAACATGTAAGAAGAATATATTAATAATAGGGCTTGGGCGTTATGACTTATTACTTTCCGCGGCTGTCATGTTGACTGCCTCCGCCCCCTCTACTGCCTATTACTACCGCGTACTGTACTCCCTCTCTCAGCCGTGTTTTAATTTGATTAATTTCACCTTAACTTGATTTCAACCATGGTAAACCGTTGCTGTATTGTGGGCTGTAACAGCACAACACATGATCGCCATGGGAAAAACATAGAAACGGGTTAATTTTCCACCGCTTTCCTGCCTGGAGGCGCAACCACGGAGAACAACTGTTAGAGATAACAAAGAGTCGTCGGCTCGCTTGGATCGCGGCTGTAAGTCGACCGAACATAACTTTCCACAGTATCCCGATGTCAATGAGAGTGTGTTCTAAACGTTTGAAACACATAGCAGCTAGTTAAAAGTACATTACATGCGTGAGTGGTTGCTAGCACTGACGGTTAGCATGTGCCAGAGCCCGTCTGAGCGCAGCTTACCTTTGAACGAGTTGCTGTGTTCCCACTGTTTGCTGGCTTTATGATCTGCAGCTCCTACCGGCGCCAATACGGTAAATACAACTTAATTTTGGTCAACAACTGGTCATTGTTCTGCTTAAATAATTAAAGCCGCGAGCGGCGTCGATCGGCCCTGCAGCCAAGCGCCTTCGCGCACCGCCCGCGTACTACATTACTGTAATTAACTATTTACTGTTTTAGGTCTACATATAACATGTTATCTTTTGAACTGTTTTACTTTTGAAAAAGGGGGGGGGGGGGGGGGGGGGGTCATGGGAGATTGTTATGTTCCAGACCCAGTAAGGGGATGAAGAAGACAGCAGTACTCGATATGACCTTTTTTTTATTGCCAAACATTGAACATCCCCCTAACAATGTCAAGGGTGATTAATATTTAGCTATTTTCTGTTATACACAACAGTTATATAAGCATTCTGTCTAGGGACGATAGGAAAAAATCTCGTGGCACAATATATGCGCAACCAGGGTCCGAAATTAACACTCGCCAGTCGCCAAATGAGTAAATTTCCCGTTTGGCGAGTGAATTTCAGAGGGCTAGCTGCCACATGGCGAGTAAATGTTTGTACTAAATAAATTACAAAACTCATCTGGGCTGCGGATGACCGGTTCACAGCTCTGCCCATCCAGAGCTCAGTCTAAACTCCGCCTTCTGCGGAGCAGGAGGCATGGGGTGAGAGCTGCTCCCAGATGAAGCCTTTATTCAAAACCAGTCATGGCTGCATGCTGGATCAGAAAACAGATCTGCTAACCAGATACAGTCTAAAACGCCAATTAGTCTGTTTATAAGTTTCCTTCTTATTTATTCTGCATTTTTTTAACTACGCGCGCTGTGTCTCTGTGCTTCACCGCTCTTACCGCTCCCTTTTGGAGCCAGGTGCTTTTAACAGCGGCCAGCTTTCAAAACGGGAATCACTGCATCTAATGCCCTTCCACTCGTACTAAAATGTCTCGATTGAAATCAATAGTAAAGTCAGTAGCTGTTTTTCATGCTCTTTTCTTTTTAACGACACAGAACCAGTGGTGCTTCGATGGGCGTGGTGCCTTGCGCTTGAATTCAGGTGCGCAAAATTACGTTACATTTAATTTAGGTGCGCACTTTTAAGAGTCATTTTAAGGAACTTGTAACATCGGGGGCTTTAGCTCAGACCCATTATTCCTTCTCTCCCCTCTAAAGGAGCCCTTTACAGTCTTCATTTATGCATTTTCCCCACTGTTTATCCAGAAGCTGGATCAGCATAAAGACGCAGCGTGAACCCCTGCGAGCTTTAAGTGTGGCAGCTGAGGGAAAAATGTTGGACGGTATAGGCTTGATGAAACTCTGCCTCGTTCACTAATGAGACCAACATGGATAGAATAATGATAATCTGTAGTGTTTTCTTATTGACTGGATGTGAATCTGATAATTCATATTGTGCCTTTTATAATAGACTTAATATTTTCCTATCAAAAGGTAGGAAACAAAGATTTATCTTCCAGGGTCCAGTCAGCCACGCCCCCAACAACCAAATTAACATAATCTCACTCCTAATTTTTGGTAAAAATTGAGAGGTCTGGTCTGGTGAGGATTAATATTTTGGCCAGTAAAAAAAATATGCCTGGCTGGTTGATTTTTACATCTACCGGCCAACTTGGCCGGTGAATGAGGAAGTTAATTTCGGACACTGTGCGCAACGCTAACCTTTATGAGGGTGTCGGCTAGCTGGGTCTCGTATTTGCGCAACCCTTATAGCTGCCATCAGGGCCAACGCATATTTAATTATTGTAATAGTTAGTTAAAAATGACAGTTCATACATAATAGCATTTGAAATGTCAGTAAACTGTCAGTAAATTCATGTTAAGGTTAATTTCGCTTGGTTAAAAAGCACATTAAAATTTAAGGGGAAACCTATCTTTTGTTCCACATTTCATGTTGTTGCCCAAAGGAAAATTTTATTGACAAAATTAGAGCGCATCGCAGGAACCATCTTGGGGCAGTCGACCCGCTACCCTATCCTGCTGATTCAAGCTCAACAGACGAATGATGCCTCAGCACTGTGCGTTGTATTTTTGTTTGAATCAATGTACTATTGTTGTCAGGGCTTGAAGGATAACTTCACAACTAAGATGAACAGATATTGTTTATATATTTGATTAGAATGTGATTTGTCTAATATTAGGTAGAGACATATTTTGCATATTTTATCTTTTTATTTCTTTAAGTCTATTTGGGCATTTTAATAGGCAATTTTGCAATAAATGACACTAGTAAAAAACATGCTTGTACAAAAAATATTTTCATTTTATTTTCAAACACTTTTTAGAATTGGAATGAAAACTTCCTGGTGCCATAAAATGTTAAATTATGGCCAATAATCGCTAAATCACTAATCATTACCCTGATGTTTACACAACGTGTAAATTAATAAAAAAGGCATTCCTTAAACAAAGATAGACAGGGTATTAAGCATTTACATATAAAGTAATACTAATTTTATATTTTAGAGACAAGAAACACAACAAATTAATAAGCATTAAAGTATGGTGTATGGGTTGGGTTTCTGCAATATTAACAGCATGTAAAAAATAAAATCACCTTCAGAACCAATCTCTGCTCAAAATAATGATTTGCACCGCCAAATCTACTTTCACCAGTTATCACAACCATAAACTGCAGAAAATACGGATACAGTTGCTCTTCCTGCTTTTTTTTTTTTTATAATAATAATAATAATAATAATAATAATAATAATAATAATAATAATAATAATAATAATAATAATAATAATAATAAATCTTTTTTTTTTTTTTTTTTTCCCCTGCGGCTGTATATATACAGCCGCAGAAAAACATAGCTTTTAAGCTTTTTATGAAAAAGAGTTGTTGCTTCCAGCCTATGCCCAATAGAAGGCCTCAGTTGTCATGTTAGGGTTGAGTTCTGGCACTTGCCAACTGGTTATGGAGGAAGGGCAGGTCTCGTTATAATCGTCTAATCAGGCTTTTTACAACTGTAACATGCACATCCAGATTGGAGCTACCTAGCCTTAGCAGTCGGGTCAAACACACTCCCATTTCTGGTGTATTAGTGGAGCACAGGAACCTTCCTAAAGCTATTTAAGGTTGGCTACATGACAGTCCTTAGCTGCTTATGGGGTTGTGTTCCGCATTACCAGGAGATGCTACATTGTGAGATTAATCAAAATCCTCCACTGAAAAGTGCCTCAAAAAGGGGAAAACTTCAAAGGTCACAAAAGATCAGCTGTCAGATTGTCCTCCTTCAGTCACAAAGCATCACCAAATCTGGGCCAAAACTGAACTTTTGACAAAAAAATAATTTAATGCCACTTTCTATAGGTTGGTGCCAGTATGGGTGGGTCATTTTTGGGCCTCCAACCGGGTCCTAGCAGGTTCAGAGGCCAGATGGAAAATGTCTATGTGACATTGAGGGAACCCATATTCAACCTTCTGTGCATGCTCCAATTGTTCGCTTGCTGCCCTCCACTCGGCCCCAGAAAAAGATAGCTTTTAAGCTTTTGATGAAAGAGAGTCTTTGCTTCCAGCCTATGCCTAATAGAAAGCCTCAAAGGCCTCAATCATCATTTTAGGGTTGAGTTCTGGCACTTGCAAATGGGTTATTGAGAAGGGGGAGGACTAGTTTTAATCATCTAATCAGACTCATCACAACAATACCACGAACATCCAGAACCGACCTTCCTAGCCTTCACAACAGTGTCAAACACACTCCCATTTCTGGTATGTCAGTGTAGCACAGCGATGGACCATTCAGCGGGCTGTAGGATATAGTTAAAATGTCATGCATGAGCCAGTCTCTTCAACTCTTCCCCTACAACTGGTACCATGCATTCCTGCTAAAACCTCTCCCACCTGCAGCAGGAAGGCAAAACAAGTGTTTCACAAAATGGCGGATTTTCCCTCATAATTCCATTCAAAGATCTTGCCTGTATCACTAGGCCCTATATAAAATGACCTTGGGGACCAATTAATGCTTATTATGGGCAGATATTTAAGAAATCATGATGTATTCTGTTTTCTTCCTGTAAAGTAATATTTTAATTTTGGATTCCTGAGTTTTAACATTTTGGACAGTAGATTTCTTTGCTGTTTAAAATGCGTAAAGAAGAATTGCTGTTATGATTAAATATATGACAGTTTCAGTTAAAATTATTACAGAAACCTTTTTCAATAAATTTATCAAAATGGGTTTTTTAGGACAGTACAGCATGTTTATTCTGTATAAACAAAATATTTTATGCCAATGATAACTAAATTAAAAATAATCATACAGAAAAACTAAAAAGGAATCCTAATCAATATGCCCCTAGAATAAAAGTGAGTGCATACTCATGCCTGTTTTTACAGAAAAGATCTCAGGCTTAAGTCTGAGCCAGCAACCACTGAGGGACCCCTCCCCTCCCCTCAACTTTGCAACATTCACAACCTGCAGATGGCTCATCAAGCTATTATCCAATCACAGTCATTCATGTGGATTCTGCAATGTGCAAGAGGAATTCATGCTGCAGATTAGGAACAACAGTTGTTAGGCTCTCCTAATGTCCACAAAAAATGCTTTGTTTCTAAAATAAACATTCAAAGTATAATGGATTATTTTGTTACAATTATTAATTTATCAGGGGTAATAAATCAGAGCCACACAACCTCAAGCTTTCATTTTTAGTACAGCATTGGTTTATTCTTCAGTGCATTAATCAGTAAAACGTAAAAAACATGTTTGTTTTCAAATCTTAAGTACATTTGCTTCTCAATTACTTAAAATGTCAAAAAAGTTGGTTGAACTCCTCGGTCCTCACACTGATGGTAAAAAACTTTTTTGGCAATTTAATTCTTTTGCAAAATCTGAAGTGGTGTATTGTGTGTGGGTGACATCTAGTGACAGAACATAAAAACTTTATCTTTCTAAGTAGCTCAGAACAACCGGTCCTCACTTTGTAGGTTTTTTTTTTTTTTTTTTAACTTACTCGGTCCTCGGTATACACACACACACATCGGTCCTGCGTGTGTGTGTGTATATACACACATGTACAAATGTGTTTGTTTATATAGTAATAAAAAAAAATTAAATATGTATTATTGGCTGTGTTTTGCAACATACATGCATCCTGTCAGAATATTCTATTACTTTTAAACCCATTAAGATTATTTAAATGCACTGGACCATTTGTTTTAATAGCTATAGTTTTAAAGTTTTCAGCAAACAAAGGTAAAAAATTACTTCAATATTCAGCGAGTTATAGTTGACTCTGCGCCTGGGCAACACATTACACTGAGTGAGCTGTCAACCGCCCCAAGATGGCGCCCCAAATCTCGCGGGATCTACTCTTACATTATGTCTACGACTGGAACTGTTTTACAAGTTTCGACAGAAAACATAAGGCTTTGTTAAGACAAGCTGTATAAATAATCTTAATTCCTCTGGAGTTTATTCGGCCAATGAGGTACGGCTTTATTGTTTTACTTGTCTTTATTTATTTAAACCTCTATATTTTAATTCGGTTTCTGTTTCCTTTATTAGTTCTGACGGCATTTTGAGGGCATTTTCTAAGGCCTGTAAAGACATGTCCGCAATAAATGTCTGTTAAAACCAAAAGAACGACGTTGAGCCTTGATTAACTCGAGGAGTAACACCCCTCTGAGCAAATACATTTTATTTTTAATATTTCTGGGAAGTGATTAGATCAAATGTTCGTTTTAAAAGCTGTCGTTGTCGTTAATCTACCGTTAATACAATTTCTCAACAAAACTTAAAAACAGAGATAAATGAGGCATATAACCAAGCTGTGAACGCATCTTTTCGGCATCAAGTAGTTCCTGATCAAATTCTCTGTTTTCCAGCATTAGTTCATCCAGACCAGCGTCCAGTTAACATACCTGGAGGTTCTGACCCGGTTCGGGTTCTCCAGCTGCTATCCAGCAGTCTGAGCTGATGCTCGGTCTCTTCCTCCTCCTGGACGATGGTTCTGAATATTTATTCAGCAGTTAGTCGCTCTCTGGTGATGAAGCGAAGATATTGTTGCTGCAGACGCTGAAATATTCAGTTTACAGCAAAAACAGACTTCTGACCGACGATGAACAAGCAAACCTGGAAGCTAACGCTGCTAGCGCCTCGTTGTTCACCGGAAAATCCAGATGGAGATTTCCTCTGGAAACGCTCACCACCCTAGACATTCCTTATGTAGACGGCTCATTACGTGCTGGAGCGCATGCTGCGGCGCCGCCATCTTGGATGGGTCTCTCCTACTCCTCGCCGGCATAGGAGCCAAAGGGAGCAACTTTGTCAATATTTTCTACAGTTTAAAGTTACCTTGTGGTGCAGATCACCATTTTTGATGATGGGCTCATAATGAGTTTTTACTTGGTGAGAACAATGGAGAAACCCAGTAGATGGACCATAATTTTATGTTCATTAATTTTTTATCGCTGTCCTTCAGCTGTAAGAAACAATTCTTTTTCAAGGGTCTTAAGCTCCAGGCCTGTTTGCAAGCAGGATAGTATAAGACACTGAAATGACTTGGAAATTTTAAAGAACACTTTTCAGGCCTGCATGCACAGCACACATAAATATGAAGAAATTATTGTTGGTATGCAGCAAAAGCTTGGAATTGTACATCTGAGAGAGTGAAATAAATTTAAATGAACAATCCAACATGTTTCTTTATTAAAATATAAAATGTATTAATCTATACATTTCATTTTTAATACATGTCTCTTTGTTTAAGAGCATAAAACAAAGTATTTCAGCATGGAAGCTTGTATTATTTACATTTTTGATATGTCATACCACATGTGTCTGTTATATAGCATAAAATAAAATATTTCAGTATCCATCCATTTTCCGACATGTTTATCCCTGCTGGGGTCATGAGGGTTGCTGGTGCCTATCTCCAGCAGTCAGTGGGCGAGAGGCGGGGTGCACCCTGGATGGGCCGCCAGTCTGTCACAGGGCAACACAGAGACAGACAGGACAAACAACCATTCACGCACACACTAGTATTTAGTATGAAATCACATATTTATACATTGATATGCAATATTTAGGTCAGTTAAATACCATACCTTTCTGAAATATGTTGTCTAAACAACATATCAGCATTAAAACATGTTCCATTAAAGCCAAAAATATGTTTATGTGTCTATGTATATGTTTTTGTGTGCATATGTTTATGTGAGATGAATATGCCATGTGCTAATGTAAGGTGTGTTTATTATGTGCGTATGTCTATATAAGGTGTATATGTTAGGTGCTTATGTCTTGCGATGTGTGTGTATTGCTGTCCCCTAATCAACTCTAGTCGGCTGTTAGAGTGGGGGTGACACTATTTGTACTTCTGCAACCCCCCACAAGTATAAAATACAAACAGTAAGGAAAAGTCAGTAAAATCTTTTTTAAGATTTTATTTGAAAAAAATAGCTAAATTATTCATGTCAGTTACAGACCTTTTTGGAACCATTACATAAAATGTATAAGATGAACTTTGTCATGTTTTGTAATGATTGTTGTAGGACCCAAATGCAGAGAGGCAGAGGCAAGGAGTAAATATGGGTCAGTTTAATGGGAATACAGACTCATAAAAACACTGGAGGACTCAGGTGCCAGAGCAAAAATTAAACATAGACCTGGGGTGCAAACGAGGAAGCGATCAGGAAAGGTGACATGAAGCAACAGAAGGAACCAGCGGTTAATGGGACGATTAGAGGAGCTTAAATACTGGGAGGATGAGAGCTGATGGCAGGTGTGGTGAAGGCGCTGGAAGAACTGAGGAGAGAGAGTTAGTGGCAACAGGGGGCGAGAGAGAGCAACAGGGGAACAAGAAAGATAATCTAAATGTAACTGAGGATAACTAGATACAGGGAATAAACTAAATACATTGCTGAAGGGACCTGAAAAAAGGCTATTTTATTTATTTCTATTTTAACCAAACATGCTTTTTGTTGTATATTGTAAATGTAAACTGAGGTCTATGACACTAACTTTTGAGTCTTAGCCAACATTCACAGCCACGTTCAGCAGATGTCTGAACGTTAAACATTCACTGGTAATATACAGATACACTGCCTTATTACTCCTCAAACAAGGTTCACAGGACAACCTTCAGTTCAACTTCAGCCACCAAGTAAATGACAGCATACTTTAAGGTCAGACAGCATAACATAAGCAGAAGATAACCTCAACATCTTAACACGTCTAGCAGCCAACACACAAAAAGGGACATATTTTAGACCCGATCATCACTAAAGGTCTAAACATTTCCAAAGTCAATGTAACTGATGTTGACCCATCTGATCACTTTTCTGTTACCTTTCAAAGCATCATTTCCAGTTACTCATTTAATCAAAGGGACACAATTAGAAAATGCATCTTTAAGGACAATGCCACAGAAACTTTTATCCTCACTCACTCTTCTACTTCAATATGCAACTCAGTAGATGAACTAGTAGATAACTTTCAGTCTAGAGTCTCAGACATGATGGACTGCATTGCTCCGGTTAAAGTGAAAGTTGTTTCTGGGAGGAAAAGATCTCATTGGAGAAATCCTCCAGCAGTTAGCAGTGAAGAAAAGGGAGTGTGGAAAGGCGTAACGAATGTGGAGAAAGACTAGACTCCAGGTTCACTATGACATCTATAAAGAGAGACTTTACAGATATAACTTACAACTAAAAAATGTAAGAGAATCTTTCTTCTCTGAGATTATTAACAAAAACATTAATAATACTCGTGCCTTATTTGCCACGGTCGACAGGTTAATAAATGCTCTTGTGTTTGTGGCTTCTGAACTCAACTCCATCAGGGCCTTCAGCAAATTTGCTAACCTCCAAAAGATTAGAGGATTAGTCTGTACATCCATATCAACTCCAGAACCAAAGCTGTATCCAACTAGAACTTATCTTGACTAAATGTCCCAATTCAGCCAAATAAACTACAAAAGCTTAGAAGAAATCGTACACCAGCTAAGTTCCTCTTCCTTCTGCCATGATGTTCTACATACAGCATTAAGAAAGTTCTGCATGTCATTGCATCTGATTTGACTCAAATAATTAACACAAACCCCCAGTCAGGTGTTTGCCCCCAGTCTCTAAAAACAACTGTTATCAAACCACTGCTGAAAAATAACAATTGGGACAAACTGTAGGCCCATCTCAAACCTCCCCTTTATTAGTAAGATAATTGAAATAGCTGTGTTTCAGCAATTAAAGCTATAGTTGGTAATCCTGTACAGAAATACTTTTTGTTACATTTGGTAAAATGGTCATTCCATCCTGACAGTACTCAATACATTATGTATCCAGAAAAAGGAGGTTAAAAAAATCAATGTCTGTGGGAGCTGCAGGCCTGCAGGTGAGACGGTCTTGCACATGCAGATATTCAAAAAGGGACTTGGGGAAAGTCCTAGAAAAATCGGTACCTCTACCTTTAAATACCTTCTTAACAATGACCAGCCACTTTGACGTGTTCCAGTCAAGTTTCTGTGCTCACCACAGTACAGAGACCGCCCTTATCAAGGTGTGTAATGACATCCATATAAATGCAGACTGTGGAAGAACCACAGTGCTGGTTCTATTGGACCTCAGTGCAGCATTTGACACTGTCGATCACTCTGTAGGGTTAGAGCGCCTGGAAAACTGGGTTGGTCCTTCCGGTACAGCACTTGACTGGTTAAAATCTTATTAAAAAAGATGGGTATTTTTTGTGTCAGTAGGTAACTATACATCAGAGATGACAAAAATCACATTCAGGGTTCCCCAGGCATCTATCTTGGGTCCCCTCCTATTCAATATCTACATGCTCCCTCTAGCTATATATAAAAAAAACAACATCAACTACCATAACTATGCAGACGACACATAGCTCTACACCACCATGTCACCAGGTGACTATAAACCAGTTCAAGCTCTGAGGAAATAGAAGAAATCAATGCATAGATGAGACAACATTTTCTACAGTTGAATAAAAAAAAACCCTGAAGTAATAATTTTTAGACTACATGCTGAAGCTGCTTCAGCTAGAAACCACTGATCAGGCCCGGAATCTGGGTGTAGTGATGGACTCAGACCTGAATCTTCAAAAGCATCTAAAGACAATTACAAAATGGGCCTTTTGTCACCTGAAGAACATTTCCAGGATTAAAGAACTGATGTCTCAGCAGGATCTGCAAAAAGTATGATCCAGAACACTGCTGCCCACGTCCTCACTAAGACTAAGAACGTAGAGAACATGGACCCAGTTCTGAAGTCCTTCCACTGTCTCCCTGGATCTCAGAGAATAGACTTTAAAATACAACTGTTAGTCTATAAATCCCTGAATGGGTTAGTAACTAAATACATCACAGACTTGTTATCAGTGTATCAATCAATCAATCAATCAATCAATTTTATTAGTCAACTGCAATTTGCATTACAATCGAAATTTCAGTTCCAGTACAACCGTCCATCACATACACTTAACAAACATTTTGGGGGAACGATTGACTGAGGCCTTGCGTTGCCAGGAACACACACAGTCGGCCGCTGCTACATGAGCGCTAGCCGTGAGGTGCGTTCCCCAAACTGCCCCAGACCCCGCTTTACACGGGGTCCCTAGGCGCTGCCTTGAAAACTCTCGAAGAAAGAGCAACAACATGGGGGAAAGAGGGGAGGGAGAAAAAAAAAGAGACAGATGTTTGCCTATTTATGCTCTCACCTATAAAGAGACAAACAACCGACACAAAAAAACCCTCATAGCACAAAAGCACAAATAAACACAAGACAACATGTATGCAGAAGGTAAACATTTGAGACCTGTCGCGTGAGTGTAATTCATCAGTTTTTATGAGTATCAGTTATGCGTGTGTGTATGGGCGAAAGTGTTTTTCTCCGTGAACACTCTCCAGAGGCCATTGTCCTTGATGTTATCAGCCGGCCCACAGTTCAGAGAAGCATCCTCAGGTGTCAGCGGGGGAGGGGGGTAGCCGGGGGCTTTTCTGAGCACTCCGTCATAACAATCCAGGAGAAGATAGGGAGGGAATCCAAATATGTTATTTGTTATGAGACAAGCTGCACTGCCTTTCCTGTCAGCTTTTAAGTCTTTTGCTGGCTCCACATAAATCCAATTTTCCAAATTATTGGGCTTTTTCGCGCTTCACTCCCAGATTTTATCCCATCTCCCCTTGAGTTCAACCCCAAAGTCAGTCTGCGTTCCAGCGCAGCCAGCTTTTCGGCTTGGCTCCATTCACCTGCCAGGTTTGTCCGTTCACAGCCAGAGTGAGCGCGTCATGCAGTCGGCAGCCTGATCAAGGCCAAATGGCTCCGACATCCGCTGTATTTGCCGATACTTCAAAAATCCACAAAAACCAATAAGTAGAGATCCCAGTATCCTTAATCCAATGTGAAAATTTCAAACGTCCAGGAATGACAAGGTCGAAAGACACACCGTTTTCCTCCAGGAATTTAGGGTGTATCTCACAAAATAAGTCAAATCAGGAACGGACGGGTCCCCCTTTTGTTGCCTACCCGTCGAAAAAAATTTATCAATAGTATTGAGAGACCAGCTTACCAGATCCATGTTTTTCAGAGTTCGGTTGATATGAAGAAAGTGCTCAGAAGACAAGACATAGCAAAGCAAAGCAGGATAGGGGGGGGGGGGGGTAAAAGCTGCAGAGAGAGAAAGACACGACCGACCTCGGAGAGAGACAGAGCGCTAGCTCTGTCAGGGAGACAGTGGAAGTCCTTCCACTGTCTCCCTGGATCTCAGAGAATAGACTTTAAAATACAACTGTTAGTCTATAAATCCCTGAATGGGTTAGTAACTAAATACATCACAGACTTGTTATCAGTGTATCAACTCTCCAGACCACTCAGCTCTTGTAGCTCAGAACAAAACACAGAAAAGCAGCATTAGTTTTGATGCTCCACTTATCTGGCACAAACTCACAGAAGACTGTAAAATTCTGAAAGCCTGAGTTCCTTTAAATCAAGGTTAAAAACCTATTTGTTTAGAGTTGCCTTTAACTGTTAATGCTCCAGTTTGCAGTCCAACTTGTCTTTTACTTTATCTGACCTGCTGCTACTGTTCCAGTGCAATGTGCTTTCATCTGTAATGCTATTTTTACTCTGTAACACTTTTTATGTTCATGTACAGCACTTTGAATCGTCTTGTTACTAAAGTGCTTTATACATAAACTTGCCTTGTCTTTATGGCTTCTCACACGTGCGAGTTCTTTTGTGACGAGCCAAATGACTGCTGCATCTAAAAGTTGCTCCACACAAATCACAAGAATAAGGCTTATGACCTGTGTGAATACTAAGGTGACAAGTCAAAGCAGAACTTTTTCGAAAAGATTTGCCACACAAGGTGCAAGTAAAAGGCTTCTCCCCTGTGTGAGTTCTATAGTGACATTCCAGAACAGCCTTTGTTCTAAAAGATTTAACACATAAGTCACAAGAATAAGGCTTTTCATCTGTGTGGGTTCTAAGGTGACGAGTCAAATCGTTACTTTGTTTAAAAGACTTTTCACACAAATGACAAGGATATGGCTTTTCACCTGTGTGAGTTCTAAGGTGACATTTCAGATTGTGACTAAGTTGAAAAGATTTATCACAAAACTTGCAAGGAAAAGGCTTTTCACCTGTGTGAGATCTTTGGTGACGGATCAAATTCGGCTTCGATCTAAAAGATTTGTCACACAATTCACAAGAATAAGGTTTTTCATCTGTGTGAGTTTTAAGGTGAGAAGTCAAAGAGTGGCGGAGTCGAAAAGATTTTTCACATAAATTACATGAATGAGGCTTTTCTCCTGTGTGAGTACTAAGGTGATTAGTCAAATGTTGACTTAATCCAAAAGATTTATCACACAACTTACAAGAATAACGCTTTTCACCTGTGTGAGTTCTAAGGTGACATGTCAAACTGTAATTTTTTCGAAAAGATTTATCACACAAATGACAAGAATAAGGTTTTTCACCTGTGTGAATTCTTAGGTGAATAGTCAAATTTTGATTTTGTCGAAAAGATTTATCACACAAATGACAAGAATAAGGTTTTTCACCTGGGTGAATTTTAAGGTGACTAGTCAACTCGTTACTTTGTTTAAAAGACTTTTCACACACATGACAAGAATGAAGCTTTTTATCTGAGTGAGTTTTAAGGTGACGAGTCAAACTGCCATTTTGTTGGAAAGATTTATCACACAACTTACAAGAATAAGGCTTTTCACCTGTGTGGGTTCTAATGTGACGAGACAAATCGTTACTTTGTTTAAAAGACTTTTCACACAAATGACAAGAATAAGGTTTTTCACCTGTATGAGTTCTGAGGTGACATTTCAAATTGTGATTATGTCGAAAAACTTTGTCACAAAACTTGCAAGGATAAGGCTTTTCATCTGTGTGGGATATCAGGTGACGATCCAAAATAGCCTTTGTTCTAAAAGATTTGAGACACAATTCACAAGAATAAGGTTTTTCATTTGTGTGGGTTCTAAGGTGATTAGTCAAAGTTTGACGGAGTCGAAAAGATTTGTCACACAGCTTACATGAATACGGTCTTTCATCACTGTGCGTTCTAAGATGATTCATCAAATGTTGACTAAGTCCAAAAGATTTATCACACAACTTACAAGAATAACGCTTATCACCTGTATGAGTTCTAAGGTGATATGTCAAAGTGTAACTTTGTCGAAAAGATTTTTCACACAAATTACAAGAATAAGGCTTTTCATTTGTGTGAGTTCTAAGGTGACAAGTTAAATTGTCAATTCGTCGAAAAGATTTTCCACACAACTCACAAGAATGAGGCTTATCTGCGTGAGTTGTTTTGTGTTTTTTCAAATGATCTTCGTGACCAAAAGATTTACCACACACTTCACAAGGATACTGTTCCTCACCTCTGTGGTTTCTCATGTGCTCAGACAAGTCTTTTTCTGTTCTGAAACATTTACCACACATTTCACAGCAAGCTGCATCTTCTTTATGACTTTTTGGTTTTGAATTGTCCACACTGTCCCTGTGATTTCTGGTGTCCTGATGTCTCTTCTCTGGCTGCAGATCTTCATCTTTACTTGATCCCGAATCTTTCAGGTTGCTCCCTGACTGATGTTGAGTCTCAGCTTCAGGACAGTTTTCAGAGAGGAGATGGTTCCTGTTTGGTTCTGGTTCACCCTTGCTCTTTTTCTCATAAGTAGGAATCACCACACCGTTGTCTGTCTCCTTCTTCAGCTGATCGTCACCCTGATTACTGCAGAGATACTCCTGTTCCTCTTTGATCTTCACTGGTTCGGGTTCCTCTTTAATTATAACAGGTTCAGGTTCCTCTTTAATCTGTACAGGTTCTGGTTCATTCTTTACTTCCATCACCTGGTGCAGTTCTGGTACATTGTGGAATATTTCCTCATAAGCAGAAATCACCATAGAGGTGTGAGGCTCCTGCTTCACTAAAGGCTGATTTTCATTCTGAAAGACCCACAGTTCAATATGTTCTGTTGTTATTGGTTCAGGTTCTCCTTTTGGCTCACTCTGCTGTGTTTCTGGTTCTCCCTGTTCTTTTATCTCTATAGTGTTTGATATGATGGGGTCAGCGTTGGAGTTGCTCTCTTCAGTTTTGAGAAGGTGGTCTGTGTGAAGGTGCCGAGTAGCAGACATGATGCTGAGGAAGGCCTGAGGAACGAAGAACAGTAGAATATAAATGTTGAATGATGGGGCTCAGTAAGGCTTAGATTTGATTAATGGAGATTGATTAATAGTGCATTTTAAAAATCACATTTTAAAACAAAATTTCACTAAAATGGTAAATGGCTTGTACTTGTATAGCGCTTTAACTAGTCTTGACGACCTCCAAGCTTCACACCACAGTCTTAGTCATTCACCCATTCACACCCTGATGGTGGTGAGCTATGTTAGTAGCTACAGCTGCCCTGGGGGGAGGCTGCAATACATCAGCGCCACAGGGCCCTTTGATCACCACCAGCAGGCAATGCAGGTGAAGTGTCTTGCCTAAGGACACAACAACGAAGACAGTCAGAGCGGGGGGATTGAACCGGCAACCCGCCAATTGCAGGACCAACTCCCTAACCTCTGTGCCACCGTCGCCCACTCATTACTTAACCTCCTTGTAGCATGTGGTTAAAATCAATGTTTCCTTGTGATCAGATTTGGTGATTAAGCTATAATAATTACATAAAGTTAAATGGACACACTACCATCTGGTGGAGGATTTTTAAATTCCATTCTACAATGCAACAATTTATCCTCTGCTTCCATCCAGGTGTAAAGAGTGGTTACTTGAGTTACTGTTGCCTTTCTAACAGCTCAAACCAGTTTTGCCACTCTAAAGAGGCTTAACATGACAGTGACACTACAGAACATAGAAATTCAGTCAAGAGCGTCACGCATCAACATTAAGGGAAAAGTCCGGTCAACAAGGAAAAAAAAAAAAAATTAAAAAAAAAAAATTAAAAAAAAAAAATTAAAAAAAAAAAATCGGTGGATCTTTATCTATACCTAAAAGTAATACGTCCGTGGTGATTTAATGAATTTAGCGGTAATCAGTAAAAAAATAAAAAGATAAATTGTCGTTGCGATCGCTGAGTCATTATTGCCCAAATATGGTAACATCTCTCTACTGACTTCATATCCTGTGACGTTATGTCGCGTTAAGGCACTGCGCTTTACAAGCTAATTCAATAGGAAGTATTCCACACAGCTGTGATCAACAACAATTATTTCAGATTTCGAGAGGACTTCACCATTGAAATTCGCGAGAGCTATCGTAGAAGCAACAATGCCCACATACATGGCAGTTGGATGTTCCAATACAGAGGGTAAAAGTGAAAAAACAGTTTTTTCACCTTTCCGATTCATGATCCACCACTGGTTCTTTTGTTGGATTACCTACTTGAAGAGGGAGGATTTTCCATCGAACTTCTGGTCAGAGAAAAAACACGTCATCTGTAGCCAACATTTCGAAGAAGAATGTTTTGAAGTTGACGTGAGAGCGAGACTTTTCGGTAGGTTTTTCTTTTTTATAATGTAGAATTTGCGGGGACATTTGGTTCCCCCAACAGAGCGGCTGAGTGATACGACACACTTAGAAAGCATGCTCACTGTTGCAAAGCCCACTTATTTTAAGTGACTTTGGTCTTCTTTTTTCTAAAGTCGCTTGTAAATTTCATGAATTGCGGGTTGCAGTTTTTTGGGCTCGTTTCTGAAAGTGAAGTCGCTTGTTTGGGCTCTAAACTAAGTGACGCTGAAATATCCCTCCGCCTCATAACGCTCTGCAGCTCATCCTGACATAGAAGCAGAGTGAGTAAAGGCAGAAATAGCAGCCATGCCAGTATTTTCTGTTAGTAGTTTACGGCTGCAATAACTTATGATAACTCCTGAAAGTAGATTAGGCGGTGCAGATAACCATTTTGAGCAGAGATTGGTTCTAAAGATGAGTTTTATACTCATCGTGTAACATTGCAGAACCCAACCCATAAACCGTACCTTAATGCTTATTTGTTGTCTTTTTATGTCTAAAATGTAAAATTAGTATTAATTTAAATGCAAATGCTTAATACATAATCAGTGTTTATACAGGAATGAGTAACCCTAATTTAATGCTGAGAGAGAGAGAGATTATTGCTGTCAAACGATTAAAAATTTTAATCACGATTAATCGCATAATGTCGATAGTTAACTCGAGATTAATCGCAAATTTTATCCTTTTATTTCTGAAAGTGTAATAGCCCGTTTGGGCATTTAAATATGCAATTTTGCAATAAATGACATTAATAAAATACATGCTTGTACAAAAAATATTTTTATTTTGTTATTTTTCAAGCACTTTTCAGAATTGGAATGAAAACATCCTGGTGCCAAATGTTAAACTCTGGACTATAATGGCTAAATTACTAATCATGACGCCCTGATGTTTACACAATGTGTAAATACCTGTTTTTTTTCTCTCTCTCTCTCCCCAACAACAACAACAACTTCTTTGAATATTTTGTTTCTATCCATATTCATACAGTTTAAGCTTGGAAAAAGGTTTTAAATTTCCAGGCCATTCCAGTCTTACACTTTGCTTGCAACTGGGCAGGAGCTTAATACCCTGAAAAAGACTGTTTAGGAACTGTTTAGCAACTCCAGGTCCTTTGTTTGGCAACGTAATTCAGCCTTAGTTTGTCAAATACCGAGACAACAAATTAATAAGCATTAAAGTACGGTTTATGGGTTGGGTTTCTGCAATGTTATCAACGTGTAAAAGCTCATCTTCAGAACCAATGTCTGATAAAATGGTGATCTGCACCAAGTAATCTACTTTCAGCAGTTATCACCGGTTATTGCACCGTAAACTGCAGAAAATACGAACAGAGTTGCTCTGTCTGCCTTTACTACCGTCGGCTCCTATGGCAGAGGGATATTTCAGCTGGCTACAAAATGTGGGCAGTGCAGGCAGGTCTCTTAATAACCGCTGTTTCGTCACTTATGTTAGAGCCCAAATAAGCGATTTCACTTTCAGAAACCTGCCCAAAAAAAAAAAAAAAAAAAAAAAACGCAACCCGTGACTCATGAAATTTAGAAGCGCTTTTAGAAAAAAGAAGCCCAAAGTCGCATGTGTTCGAGGGTAAAAGAAACACAGTCCGGAAAGCGCGGCGGGGGAAAAAAACATTAGGGAACAGTGTGTGTGTTTTGACGCGCGATTAACGGCGACAAAAAAATTGCCGGCGTTAAACGCGTTTATTTATTTATATATATATATATATATATATATATATATATATATATATATATATATATATATATATATATATATACACACACACACACATACATACATATATCATGCAAAATATTTCAGCACATGACTTTCTCAGTACTTGATATACATATATATATTTGTTTGTGTATGTGTTATGAATATAAGGATCAATTTGTTAAATCTAAACATTGTGTTCTTCATTATTTCATAAAACCGTGTCACATGTGAACCTTTAGGAACAGACTTTTTGGGTGAGTATTAAAGAGGTAAAATTAATAATATGAGAAAAAAAAAGTCCAAGGTCAATAAAGTAAAAATAAACAAACAAACACAAAAGTGATAATGTTCTGATAAAAACATCATATTATGAGAATTAAGGGGGAACATTTCCAGAATAATCACAGTTTGCAGAATTATTTCACTCCTGGAGTAATAGGGCCAGGTTAGATTATTTTAAATATTTTTATTCTTTAGGAGAATAAATTCAGGAGAATGAAGCTAAAGGGTACGAAAATAAACTTGTAATATTACAAAAAAATATTACGAATACAAAGTATATTCAGAGATTAAAGTCCCTCTGATACTGTTTAAGTGACTGAGTAACTGCAGATTTGCCACATTTAAGATGGCGGACGCTCTGACGCATCGCAGCATAGGCAGAACCCGCCCAATGACGCGTCTACTCTTATATTATGTCTATGGGCACGCCTCTCACCCGAGAACGCGGCGTCTACGTATTCATGTCTGTGTCACCAGCTATGAACCCTACCGCACGTCACTGATATATATATATGCGTGTGTATACATGTACAAATGTGTTTGTGTATATAGTAATAAAAAAATTCTAAAAATGTATTAGTGGCTGTGTTGTTTTAATAGCTATAGTTTTAAAGTTTTCAGAATAAAAAATAAATAAATAATTTAAAAAAAACTTACTACAATATTCAGCGAGTGATTAAAATTGATCTGCGCCTGGGCAGCAAATCACACTGACCTGAGCTGTCAACCGCCCCAAGATGGCGCCCCCAAATCTCATCAGCGCCCATAGACGAAAGCGGTCGACGCGGGATCTACTCTTATATTATGTCTACGGCTGGAACTGTTTTACAAGTTTCGCCAGAAAACATAAGGCTTTATTCCTCTGGAGTTTATTCGGCCAATGAGGTACGGCTTTATTGTTTTACTTGTCTTTATTTATTTAAACCTCTATATTTTAATTCGGTTTGTGTTTCCTTTATTAGTTCTGACGGCATTTTGAGGGCATTTTCTAAGGCCTGTAAAGACATGTCCGCAATAAATGTCTGTTAAAACCAAAAGAACGACTTTGAGCCTTGATTAACTCGAGGAGTAACACCCCTCTGAGCAAATACATTTTATTTTATATATTTCTGGGAAGTGATTAGATCAAATGTTCGTTTTAAAAGCCGTTGATCCATGTTTGGCATTGTCGTTAATACAATTTCTCAACAAAACACAAAAACAGAGATAAATGAGGCATATAACCAAGCTGTGAACGCATATTTTCGGCATCAACTAGTTCCTGATCATATTCTCTGTTTTCCAGCATTAGTTCATCCAGACCAGCGTCCAGTTAACATACCTGGAGGTTCTGACCCGGTTCGGGTTCTCCAGCTGCTATCCAGCAGTCTGAGCTGATGCTCGGTCTCTTCCTCCTCCTGGACGATGGTTCTGAATATTTCTTCAGCAGTTAGTCGCTCTCTGGTGATGAAGCGAAGATATTGTTGCTGCAGACGCTGAAATATTCAGTTTACAGCAAAAACAGACTTCTGACCGACGATGAACAAGCAAACCTGGAAGCTAACGCTGCTAGCGCCTCGTTGTTCACCGGAAGTTCCAGACGGAGATTTCCTCTGGAAACGCTCACCCCCCTAGACATTCCTTATGTAGACGGCTCATTACGTGCTGGATCGCATGCTGCGGCGCCGCCATCTTGGATGGGTCTCTCCCGCTCCTCGCTGGCATAGGAGCCAAAGGGAGCAACTTTGTCAATATTTTCTACAGTTTAAAGTTACCTTGTGGTGCAGATCACCATTTTTGAACTGAGATTGGCTCCGAATATGAGTTTTTACTTGGTGAGAAGAACAAAGGAGAAACCCAGTAGATGGACCATCATTTTATGTTCATTAATTTTTTATCACTGTCCTTCAGCTGTAAGAAACAATTCTTTTTCAAGGGTCTTAAGCTCCAGGCCTGTTTGCAAGCAGGATAGTGTAAGGCAAGGCAAGGCAAGGCAAATTTATTTATATAGCACAATTCAGTACAAGACAATACAAAGTGCTTTACATGATTAAGATATACCAAAATAATAAAATGTAGATAGAAAATAGAATAAAAGCAAGTAGGGATAGAATGTAGTAACAAAAAAGAACATTAAAAACAGTAAAACTGTTTAACTAGAACAGTCAAAGGCAGTTTTAAACAGATGTGTTTTTAATCTTGATTTAAAAGAACTCAGGCTTTCCACACTTTTACAGTTTTCTGGAAGTTTGTTCCAGATAAGCGGAGCATAGGAACTAAATGCTGCTTCTCCATGTTTAGTTCTGGTTCTAGGTATGTGGAGTAGACTGGAGCCAGAAGACCTTAGTGGTCTGGATGGTTGATACACTGATAACAAGTCTGTGATGTATTTAGGTGCTAAGCCATTTAAGGATTTATAGACTAACAGAAGTATTTTAAAGTCTATTCTCTGAGATACAGGGAGCCAGTGTAAGGACCTTAGAACTGGGGTGATGTGCTCTACTTTCTTAGTCTTAGTGAGGACGCGGGCAGCAGCGTCCTCACTAAGGACGTGTAAGACACTGAAATGACTTGGAAATTTTAAAGAACACTTTTCAGGCCTGCATGCACAGCACACATAAATATGAGGAAATTATTGTTGATATGTAGCAAAAGCTTGGAATTGTACATGTGAGAGATTAAAATAAATTCAAATGAACAATCCAACATGTTTCTTTATTAAAATATAAAATGTATTAATCTATACATTTATTCATTTTTTAATACATGTCTCTTTGTTAAAGAGCAGAAAACAAAGTATTTCAGCATGGAAGTTTGTATTATTTACATATTTGATATGTCATACCACATGTGTCTGTTAGCATAACATAAAATATTTCAGTACCATTTTCTGACATGTTTATCCCTGCTGGGGTCATGAGGGTTGCTGGTGCCTATCTCCAGCAGTCAGTGGGCGAGAGGCGGGGTGCACCCTGGATGGGCCGCCAGTCTGTCACAGTGCAACACAGAGACAGACAGGACAAACAACCATTCATGCACACACTAGTATTTCAGTATGAAATCACATATTTATACATTGATATGCAACATTTAGGTCAGTTAAAGACCATACATTTCTGAAATATGTTGTCTAAACAACATATATCAGCATTAAAACATGCTCCATTCGAGCCAAAAATATGTTTATGTGTCTATGTGTATGTTTTTGTGTGCATATGTTTATGTGAGATGAATATGCCACGTGCTAATGTAAGGTGTGTATATTATGTGCGTATGTCTATATAAAGGTGTATATGTTAGGTGCTTATGTCTTGCGATGTGTGTGTATTGCTGTCCCCTAATCAACTCTAGTAGGCTGTTAGAGTGGGGGTGACACTATTTGTACTTCTGCAACCCCCCACAAGTATAAAATACAAACAGTAAGGAAAAGTCAGTAAAATCTTTTTTAAGATTTTATTTGAAAAAAAAGCTAAATTATTCATGTCAATTACATATGGGGAAGGCCACTTCCAATATAAACTTGTACATAAAAGGATAGTTGTGTCCAAATTAGTCAGAAGCCGTGCATAACAAACATTTGTAAACTCATAATAATTTAAATTGCATTCAAAAGATACAACATACAGTTTAAATAGTTACAACTTCAATAACTAATAAATACAAATTTCAAGTTTAAATATGTGCTTTACTGTTATGAACATAAACAGCAGCGGCTGCTTGAGAATACGGATTTTTTCTTTGAGAATACGAATAGCGTACCGCCAACGAGCTATTTTTAGAAACGTAACGTCACGATGACGTCACATCACTTGGTATGCAGTAGGGCAAGCTTGCATAGTCCGCCGCTGTTTCGCTGTAAAAGAGACGTGCGTTACCCTTGGTTTTACTCGGTAAACGACTGTCCGTCCGTCCGTTGTCTTCCGCTTATCCGGGGTCGGGTCGCGGGGGTAGCAGCTTCAGTAGGGAGGCCCAGACGTCCCTCTCCCCAGCCACTTGGGCCAGCTCCTCAGGTGGAACCCCAAGGCGTTCCCAGGCCAGCCGGGAGACATAGTCCCTCCAGCGTGTCCTGGGTCTTCCCCTGGGCCTCCTCCCGGTGGGACGTGCCCGGAACACCTCTCCAGGGAGGCGTCCAGGAGGCATCCTGACCAGATGCCCGAGCCACCTCAACTGGCTCCTCTCGACGTGGAGGAGCAGCGGCTCTACTCTGAGTCCTCCCCGGATGACTGAGCTCCTCACCCTATCTCTAAGGGAGAGCCCAGACACACTACGGAGAAAACTCATTTCAGCCGCTTGTATCCGGGATCTCGTTCTTTCGGTCACGACCCAAAGCTCGTGACCATAGATGAGGGTAGGAACGTAGATCGACCGGTAAATCGAGAGCTTCGCCTTTTGGCTCAGCTCTCTCTTCACAACAACGGATCGGTACAGCGCCCGCTTCACAGCAGACGCTGCACCAATCCGCCTGTCGATCTCCCGCTCCATCTTCCCCTCATTCGTGAACAAGACCCCAAGATACTTGAACTCCTCCACTAGGGGCAGGACATCCTCCCCAACCCGGAGAAGGCACTCTACCCTTTTCCGGTTCAAGACCATGGTCTCGGATTTGGAGGCACTGATTTTCATCCCGGCCGCTTCGCACTCGGCTGCGAACCGCTCCAGTGAGAGCTGTAGATCACGCCCTGATGAAGCCAATAGGACCACGTCAGACGCGAATAGCAGAGACGCAATCCTAAGGCCACCAAAGCGGATCCCCTCAACACCTTGGCTGCGCCTAGAAATTCTGTCCATAAAAGTTATGAACAGAATCGGTGACAAAGGGCAGCCTTGGCGGAGTCCAACCCTCACCGGAAACGAGTCCGACTTACTGCCGGCAATGCGGACCAGACTCTGACACCGGTCGTACAGAGACCTGACAGCCCTTATTAAAGGGTCCGGTACTCCATACTCCCGGAGTACCCCCCACAGGATCCCCCGGGGGACACGGTCGAATGCCTTCTCCAGATCCACAAAACACATGTAGACTGGTTGGGCAAACTCCCATGCCCCCTCAAGAATCCTGCTGAGGGTATAGAGCTGGTCCAGTATTCCACGGCCAGGACGAAAACCACACTGCTCTTCCTGAATCCGAGATTCGACTATCCGACGGACCCTCCTTTCCAGAACCCCTGAATAGACCTTACCAGGGAGGCTTAAGAATGTGATTCCTCTGTAGTTGGAACACACCCTCCGGTCCCCCTTTTTAAATAGGGGGACCACCACCCCAGTCTGCCAATCCAGGGGAACTGCCCCCGATGTCCACGCAATGTTACAGAGCCGCGTTAACCAACACAGCCCCACAACATCCAGAGCCTTAAGGTACTCAGGGCGAATCTCATCCACCCCCGGAGCCTTGCCACCGAGGAGCTTTTTAACAACCTCGGCAACCTCAGCACCAGAGATGGGAGAACCCGACCCAGAGTCCCCAGGCTCTGCTTCTGCAATGGAAGACGTGTTGGTGGGATTAAGGAGGTCTTCGAAGTATTCCGCCCACCGACGCACGACGTCCCGAGTCGAGGTCAGCAGCACACCACCCCCACTGTAAACAGTGTTGGTGCTGCACTGCTTCCCCCTCCTGAGACGCCGGATGGTGGACCAGAATCGCTTCGAAGCCGTACGGAAGTCTTTCTCCATGGCCTCCCGAGTCGAGGTCAGCAGCACACCACCCCCACTGTAAACAGTGTTGGTGCTGCACTGCTTCCCCCTCCTGAGACGCCGGATGGTGGACCAGAATCGCTTCGAAGCCGTACGGAAGTCTTTCTCCATGGCCTCTCCGAACTCTTCCCACGCCCGAGTTTTTGCCTCGGCGACCAGCCGAGCCGCCTGCCGCTTCGACTGCCGGTACACATCAGCTGCTTCCGGAGTCCCACAGGCCAAAAAAAGCCCGATAGGACTCCTTCTTCAGCTTGACGGCTTCCCTCACCGCTGGTGTCCACCAGCGGGTTCGAGGGTTGCCGCCACGACATGCACCGACAACCTTGCGGCCACAGCTCCGACTAGCCGCCTCAGCAATAGAGGCGTGGAACATGGTCCATTCAGACTCAATGTCCCCCGCCTCCCTCGGGACGTGTTTAAAGTTCTCCCGGAGGTGGGAGTTAAAGCTCCGCCTCACAGGGGACTCCGCCAGACGTTCCCAGCAAACCCTCACAGTGCGTTTGGGCCTGCCCGGTCGGACCGGCTTCCTCCCCCGCCATCGGAGCCAACTCACCACCAGGTAGTGGTCGGTGGAGAGCTCCGCCCCTCTCTTCACCCGAGTGTCCAAGACATACGGCCGCAGGTCAGATGAAACGACAACAAAGTCGATCATTGAACTGCGACCTAGGGTGTCCTGGTGCCAAGAGCACATATGGACACCCTTATCCTTGAACATGGTGTTTGTGATGGACAATCCATGACGAGCACAGAAGTCCAACAACAAAACACCACTCGAGTTCAGATCAGGTGGGCCATTCCCCCAGCAAAACGGAGTCCCCAGGAGGGGCACTCTCCAGTACCCCTTCCAAGGACTCCAAAAAGGGTGGGTAATCTGAACTGCTGTTTGGCGCATAAGCGCAAACAACAGTCAGAACCCGTCCCCCCACACGAATGCGGAGGGAGGCCACCCTCTCGTTCACCGGGGAAAACCCCAACGTGCAGGCACCGAGATGGGGGGGCAACAAGTATGCCAACCCCAGCTCGGCGCCTCTCACCATGGGCAACTCCAGAGTGGAAGAATGTCCAGCCCCTCTCAAGGAGACTGGTTCCTGAGCCAGAGCGGTGCGTCGAGGTGAGTCCGACTATCTCTAGTCGGAACCTCTCAACCTCGCGCACAAGCTCAGGCTCCTTCCCCACCAGAGAGGTGACATTCCACGTCCCAAGAGCCAGCTTCTGCAGCCGAGGATCGGAACGCCAAGGTCCCCGCCCTCCACTGCTACCCGTTACACATTGCACCCGACCCCTTTGGCCCCTCCGACAGGTGGTGAGCCCATCGGAAGGGGGACCCATGTCGCCTCTTCGGGCTGAGCCCGGCCGGGCTCCATGGGCAAAAGCCTGGCCACCAGACGCTCGCCAACGTGCCCCACCTCCAGGCCTGGCTCCAGAGTGGGGCCCCGGTGACCCGCGTCCGGGCGAGGGAACACGAGGTCCAATAATTGTATTCATCATAAGGGGCATTTTGGGCTGCACTTTGTGTGAGTTAGCCTGGCCAAAGTGGCTAAAAGGAAGGCAGTCAGGCAAAAGATGTCCAGTGCAGCAGGTGATTTATTCACAAAAAGGTGTTGAAAAAATATTTACAAAAAAATCTCAAAAAAATAACCAAAAGGTTTAACATGGCTAAACAGATCAAAACTGAACATAAAGCAACCAAAATTAATGTCACGTGCACACAACTACACTGACCTGGTTCTCTCCCTCTCCAGAACCTCTCAATTTCTTGTCTTTTATACCTTTCCCCACCAAGGTAGACAAAATGGCCTCCGATGGACTCTCCCACACAGGCACCCCCAAACAATTGATACATTTCCTATCAAATGTATCATTGTTAAAATCAATCCAATTCAGCACTATCTGAATATGAAACAATGCAACAGTTGAAATACAAACAGCATTAAATTACACAATGCCCAAAACTTAATATGGATGGATTACTGCTTCCCCCTCTTCAGATGGTCTCTTCCTGTGCCAATCCTCCAACAGGAAGGCCTAATTTCCAGGAAGTAAAGTAAAACATCAGGTAAATTCACTGAAATAAAATACACAAGATAAATGAAAAAACAATTACAAACTGAATGATTTAAACCACGATGTTATAGTAAGTAATCATTAGAAATGCAAAACATAAACAAACCCGGGATAGTATATATATCTGCAAACTAAAGACTAAATACAATATGGCTAAATCAAAACAAACCAGAATGTTACCAAATGTATATAAACAGACAAATGGAGTTCTCACCCACTTTGTCACACTTTGTCTGATCCCTCACCTAGGACCTGTCTGCCTTGGGTGACCCTACTAGGGGCTTAAAGCCCCTGACAGCATAGCTCCTAGGATCATTGGGACACTCAAACCCCTCCACCACGGTAAGGTGGCAGCCCAGGGGAGGGGTAGGGCAAGCTTGCATAGTCCGCCGCTGTTTCGCTGTAAAAGAGACGTGCGTTACCCTTGGTTTTACTCGGTAAACGACTGCTTTTTCCAAATCTAAAACCATGGTTTTTAAACATTGTTACTATGGAACGTGCAACAGCGACTCAAGGTACGCTGATCGGCCGCATATGAAGGATGTTTTCTTCAAGACTGCCAAGGAGAAATGTGTGCGCTGGGTACACCGGTGCGGTCAGCCTACACAACAATTCAACCCGGAAAAAGTTACCAAATTCACGTACATATGTAGCAAGCATTTTGTCGGAGGAAAGGGCCCGACCGAAGAACATCCTGACCCAATTCCAGCGACATCAAGTAGTGAACAGGTAAGAGTATTTTGGTAGCCGACATGTTAATAATGAAGCGCCTGCTACCATAATAGCATATAGGCTATCATGGTAGCAGGCGCTAACATGATACCCCGCTACCAGGATAGCTTACTCAAAAACATTTAAAATAAGACAAACATTAAACATACACCGATCCCTGGACGGTGATTACAAACAGAAAAACGGCCGACGACGCCATAACCGCCGCGCAGGGAAAAAAAACAAAGCTTACCGTTCTATCAACTCGGCCCGTTTTCCGGTCTTTTTAAGCCCTCGACACTCAAGCCATCGTTTGAGCTGAAGGTTGGTGTGTTCTTCGACAGTGCGACCAGTAATCCATGTGCCTGGAACATCATCTTGGGAAAGTTTAATGGCTGCAAAGTCGGTCATATAGCTGTTTCTGTTGCGCGTGTAATAGCTGGTTGCTACGGGCGTTCTCTACCTGTATGTCCTACCTAAGCGGCAAAAGGGGCGTTGCTCTTGAGACAGTGACGTCACGTGCGCAGTACGCTATTCACAACAGTGGTCTGACGTCACGGTTTCCAAGGCTGGTTAATGGAGCACAGAGTGCGAAGATAGGAGCCGCGCATGCGCTCTTCAGACTGACCATCTCTGAATGCACCGCGGCTGCAGCTTCATTCCAGACAGCGCAGAGCTCACAGTGGTAAGTTAAACATTCCATTTTCTGCTGCTGTTGTTCAAAAGTACGTTTTCAGATCGTTTGAGGCGAGAACATTATACTTTTAAGCTTCCCTATGTGGCCTGTTTACAGAGTTAGTGCGTAATATTAATAAAAAAAGTCAGACGTTGAGCGTCTGTGTCAACTGGTAGGTTTTTTAAGATTGACAGCCTATTTCCTACTTTTATCTTTAAAAAAACAAATTGAGGATGGTATTAAACTTGATCACGTTGAAATTGTGACTATTTATCTGTAAAGAATTAAAATGAAAACATAATTTTTATATATTAGTAACAGTAAAGGGAGTAGGCTTAAGCTACTTTGTTGCACCTTCTAACCTTCACAGCATTGTTCATTAAGGAAAAGTTATTTCTGTCTGCCCACCTTTACAATGATTAATCTATAAATTGTGTGCAGTTAGTTCAGTTAATTATTTCAGTGAAATGGTAGAAATACCAGAGAAGGGAAGCCATTTGTTACATTTACTACTATACATTTGACATTTTCTTTCTTGAGAACTATATTAATCTGCATGTTAACCACATACAGTTTTATGGTGTGAAAAGGTGAGAATTGAAAAAACAATTATGGTAACATTTGGCATTTTTTATTTACAGTAAGAAACAGAAACAAAAAGTGTGAGGATAAACACTTCTGTGCCAATCCTCCAAATATTTTTTAATGAAGGGGACCTGAAACCAGCCCCTCAGGCTAAGAAGGGCCACCACCGTCCTCCTCCTTCAGCTGCTGCCCATCCAGAAGGTCCATGGATGGCCACTGGAGTTAGAGGTGCTGGTGACCCTCTACTGGCTGGCCTGTGGAGCATCCTATAGGGAAACAGCTTGCCAGTAAGATCTCTTACCTTCTTGTCCTTAAATAGAGCCAACAATGACACACAATTGATACATATATTATATTAATTGGATAGAAGATTAAGACATATCAGCATATTACCTAAATTACAAGTTAATTTTATATTTGGTACAGGTCAAGTGGAGGCACGCTAAAACAGACACCACGCCAAGGCGAGAAACATCATTGAGCGTGTCTTTGGTGGTCTGAAGTCACGGTGGCGTTCCATCTTCTTAAGGGCGTTGGAGGTCCGCCCGACGTTTGCCCCAAAAGTAATCGCCGCCTGCTGCATCCTCCACAATATTTGTATAGAGGCAGGGGACCAGCTAGATGAGGAGGATGAGGAGGTTGACCCAGAGGAGGACGAGGAGGTGGCCCCAGAAGAGGATGACCATCCGGCGGCTGAAGACAGGGAGCTGCTCCAGCTGGCTGCATGTTTAAGTGAACATGACTACACCTGACCTAACGTAGATCAGTTGGAGTCATGTTCACATGCTGCTTCATTTAATTTTTTTCACCACCTGTGAAAATACATTAAATAATTGTTAAATAATTTCCATTCCAACTATTTTTAATTGTATGTTTGTAGGTGTTGTCTATTTGTATAAGATCTTAATAGAAGTTATTTCTTTGTTTTAAACCACGTTAGTAACTGTTAATTTGTTTAATATGTTACACCTTTATTCTGTTCCAAAGTTAAAATAAATGTGTATTTTTTTCATATATTGTTACTATTGTTTTCTTTCCCTTTCTTCTCTCAATTCTTCGTGTCCTCACTCAGAGGAAACTCACTTAGATAGGAAAAACATTTATAGAATTTATTTATAGATTTTATATTAGGGCTGGATGATAGAGAAAAAAGCATATTGATAAAAAAAATGCATATTGATCGATAGATAATTATCAAAAAGATTTAAAACCTGGCTCTTATAATATTGCTAAATTACTTACTTTTAATATATCACACACAAACACTCAATCCCAATTAAATTTTTATTTAACCAACATTTTTAACTATAACTGATTTTTTTTATGAAAAATGACTTAAGAGACCAGGGTGATGTTATTAAATACTGACAAAGAATAAACTAAAGTGACCAGCGCTGTTAGGGAGCGCTGTTAGAGAAAAACTTGCAGCCCGGAACTTTATATCGCGGATCAAGAGTAGCGAGTAATTGTTTGAATATATAGGCCACATAGGGAAGCTTAAAAGTATAATGTTCTCGCCTCAAACGATCTGAAAACGTACTTTTGAACAACAGCAGCAGAAAAGGGAGTGTTTAACTTACCACTGTGAGCTCTGCGCTGTCTGGAATGAAGCTGCAGCCGCGGTGCATTCAGAGACGGTCAGTCTGAAGAACGCATGCGCGGCTCCCATCTTCGCACTCTGTGCTCCATTAACCAGCCTTGGAAACCGTGACGTCAGACCACTGTTGTGAATTCGTATTCTCAAAGAAAAAATCCGTATTCTCAAGCAGTCGCTGCTGTTTGTGTTCATAACGAGTAAAGCACAAATTTAAACTTGAAATTTGTATTTATTAGTTATTGAAGTTGTAACTATTTAAACTGTATGTTGTATCTTTTGAATGCGATTTAAATTATTATGAGTTTGCAAATGTTTGTTATGCACGGCTTCTGATTAATATGGACACAACTATCCTTTTATGTACAAGTTTATATTGGAAGTGGCCTTACCCCATACACTGTCTGTTTCGTTAAATGATTTGCTGCTATCAACTGCGTGTTTTGCATTTAGGTGATATTTTAGACTCGAAGTACTCCGGTGATAAGACAATTCAACTTTGCAGTGATTACAAATAACTTTGCTTCTGTCGACTGCGCCGTCTGAAAGAACTTTCAAATGAAAATGGCCATGTAAAAGTGCCGTACCCTTTTCCAGATATACGTCCTTATCTGGTCGCTCTAGCGTGCTGGCGTACTTATCCATTCGCGATACGAAAATACGTGTACGACAACTAGAGATAAGGAAGTGTGACACCCAATATGGCGGACCGGAAGTTGGCCAGTGACGTCAGTGAAACCCCCCTATTTCTTTTCTTTTCTGGTTCCGGTTTGCCTAAGCGCGGCAGCCTTCGGCAACAGACTTTTATTTTTTACCAAATAAATGCCTGGGAGCAACAGACTTTTACAGTAATAAAAGAAATAATAAAAAAAAAATGCGTTAATGCGAGATAAAATATTGATGAGTTAACGTGAAATTAACGAGTTAACTTGCCCAGCCCTAATATATATATATATATATATATATATATATATATATATATATATATATATATATATATATATATATATATATATATATATATATGATTTATTTTTATTTTATATTGTATTTTATGCCCGTATCTTCCAAAGGCAGCAGAGCCTCCCAGTCTCCTCCTATCAAGGAACATGTCTGTGCTCAGGACCTTCAGATGACTTCTCTGTGATACACACCAGGCCCCAGTGGTATATTTATCAGACATGACAATTTCCAGCATAAGCTTGGCCCTTTTGGGGGAGATGGCTGTAAAATATCTGTGATGATACATGGCAGAAAGGACAAAGCCAAAAGAACAACAGAAATATACAATCATACTTCAGGAGCTTAATTTTGTATTACAGTGAATCAAACTAACCTTTATGTGCAACTTATCCTCAGTTCTAATTATTTCTAACTAACCTGAATGAGTTTTTGGGCAAGCCATGTTAACCTTTCCATGTATCTATTTAATTTGGGCTGGACATTTAATGTGAAATGCCAAACTTTGTTTTTTTTAAAAAGTCTCTCTTTTTCCTTCTTTTAAACTTTTAGCTAAATTTTTCATGGATTTTTGCCAGGCAATCTCGCAAACGTATTTGCATTCAGAGCTGCAGTTCTCGACACAAATACAGTTTTGAAACTGTCACATTAACCCTAATTACTTCATACAGATGAACAGTTTTAGTCACATTTACGACAAAACACACACGCAGGCCTTTTTTTTTTTCTTACTACTTTTTTACACATCTGTGATCTTTCATTTTTGAAACGTTTTGATTCAAAGTAAATGCGAAAAACAAATATTTATCATATCTGAAACGCATCACCCTTCAAGAGGGGTGAGTGGGGGGGGGTGTCAATAATTCGACTAACAAACAGTTTAATGCTTCGCTTTATCTGGGACACTTGCTCCCTTATTCCTTTTCAATAGTTTCCACGGTAGATTCAGCAGGACTTTAAACCAAAGCCAATATGAACATCGTTTTTCAGAAAGGCAGCCATTTTTATTCTATGCAGATGAGAAAACATTTTTTATTCGTCTTTATACAATACTGGGCTTGAAACCTGCCTTTCTAGACTACATTTTAGGAGCTGGACTCCTGGGACTGCTAAAGCAGTGTAGCCACATGCAACTTTTTACCAACCTGTTTGAAAACAATTATCCTGAAACATTTCCTCTGCCCTTAAAAGTTACAAAAATTCTGCCCACATAGGATGACCTCACAGCCCCTGGAGATTTGAAAATCTCACCCTATCTTCTTTGCAGCAGCTGCTGTGATGTCATCTCCTTCTGTGGACCTTTTTTTAAAAAAAAAAAGTAGATAAAAACACTGAAACCGGGCGGAAACACCATTTGTTAAAGAATTGACCTGGCTGCGGCTGACCCAGGTTCCTTTGCTGAATAATGTGGTGTTTCTATTGTGGACTTCTGTAATAATAGAAGACTCTTCAAACCAATACTAGATTTTACCAGATTTAATCTTATGTTCTTAACAGAAACATGGTTACATGAATTTAATGAAGCACCTATTCTGATAGAGTCAAAGCCTCCAAACTACAATTTTTCTTGTGAAAGCAGACAGCAAAAGGAAAAGTGGAGGAGTGATTCAGTAAAATGTAAAAAGGTGTTTCTAGGAAAATTTGGCTATTGAATATTTGGTTCTCCAGGTAAAGAGCCAGGTACACACTATGTTTCTTAATGTTTACAGGCCTCCTAAGTCCAAATCTAACTTTTTAAATTATCTTAATGACCTTATATCTGTGATATGTGTTGATAACAACTGTTTAATTATTGTGGCAGACTTTAACATAAATTGACAATACCGAATACAGAGGTGCAAAAGAACTATGTGACACACTTGGAAACTTTATTTTTAAAAACATTAAAAATGCTATATTAAGGAAACAAACATAACAGAGAAATTGGATATAATTAAAATGCATTAGAGACCATGCAATAAAAGACTAATAACATAAGCAGAAGATAACCTCAACGTCTTAACACGTCTAGCAGCCAACACACAAACAGGGACGTATTTTAGACCTGATCATCACTAAAGGTCTAAACATTTCCAAAGTCAATGTAACTGATGTTGACCCATCTGATCACTTTTCTGTTACCTTTCAAAGCATCATTCCCAGTTACTCATTTAATCAAAGGGGCATAATTAGAAAATGCATCTTTAAAAGGACAATGCCACAGAAACTTTTATCCTCGCTCACTCTTCTACTTCAATATGCAACTCAGTAAATGAACTAGTAGATAACTTTCAGTCTAGAGTCTCAGACACCATTGACTGCATTGCTCCGGTTAAAGTGAAAGTTGTTTCTGGGAGGAAAAGATCTGATTGGAGAAATGCTCCAGCAGTTAGCAGTGAAAAAAGGGAGTGTGGAAAGGCGTAACGAATGTGGAGAAAGACTAGACTCCAGGTTCACTATGACATCTATAAAGAGAGACTTTACAGATATAACTTACAACTAAAAAATGTAAGAGAATCTTTCTTCTCTGAGATTATTAACAAAAACATTAATAATACTCGTGCCTTATTTGCCATGGTCGACAGGTTAATAAATGCTCTTGTGTTTGTGGCTTCTGAACTCAACTCCATCAGGGCCTTCAGCAAATTTGCTAACCTCCAAAAGATTAGAGGATTAGTCTGTACATCCATATCAACTCCAGAACCAAAGCTGTATCCAACTAGAACTTATCTTGACCAAATGTCCCAATTCAGCCAAATAAACTACAAAAGCTTAGAAGAAATCGTACACCAGCTAAGTTCCTCTTCCTTCTGCCATGATGTTCTACATACAGCATTAAGAAAGTTCTGCCTGTCATTGCATCTGATTTGACTCAAATAACTAACACAAACCCCCAGTCAGGTGTTTTCCCCCAGTCTCTAAAAACAACTGTTATCAAACCACTGCTGAAAAATAACAATTGGGACACACTGTAGGCCCATCTCAAACCTCCCCTTTATTAGTAAGATAATTGAAAAAACTGTTTCAACAATTAAAGCTTTAAGTTGGTAATCCTGTACAGAAATACTTTTTGTTACATTTGGTAAAATTGTCATTCCATCCTGACAGTACTCAATACATTATGTATCCAGAAAAAGGAGGTTAAAAAAATCAATGTCTGTGGGAGCTGCAGGCCTGCAGGTGAGACGGTCTTGCACATGCAGTTATTCAAAAAGGGACTTGGGGAAAGTCCTAGAAAAATCGGTACCTCTACCTTTAAATACCTTCTTAACAATGACCAGCCACTTTGACGTTTTCCAGTCAGGTTTCCATGCTCACCACAGTACAGAGACCGCCCTTATCAAGGTGTGTAATGACATCCATATAAATGCAGACTGTGGAAGAACCACAGTGCTGGTTCTATTGGACCTTAGTGCAGCATTTAACACTGTCGATCACTCTGTAGGGTTAGAGCGCCTGGAAAACTGGGTTGGTCTTTCCGGTACAGCACTTTACTGGTTAAAATCTTATTAAAAAGGAAATCACATTCAGGGTTCCCCAAGGGTCCATCCTGGGTCCCCTCCTATTCAATATCTACATGCTCCCTCTAGCTCAGATCATAAAACATCATCAGCTACCATCACTATGCAGACGACACACAGCTCTACATCACCATGTCACCAGGTGACTATGAACCAGTTCAGGCTCTGAGGAAATAGAAGAAATCAATGCATAGATGAGACAACATTTTCTACAGTTGAATAAAAACAAAACTGAAATAATAATTTTTAGACTACATGCTGAAGCTGCTTCAGCTAGAAACCACTGATCAGGCCCGAAATCTGGGTGTAGTGATGGACTCAGACCTGAATCTTCAAAAGCATCTAAAGACAATTACAAAATGGGCCTTCTGTCACCTGAAGAACATTTCCAGGATTAAAGAACTGATGTCTCAGCAAGATCTGCAAAAAGTATGATCCAGAACACTGCTGCCTGGGTCCTACTAAGACTAAGAACGTAGAGAACATGGACCCGGTTCTGAAGTCCTTCCACTGTCTCCCTGGATCTCATAGAATAGACTTTAAAATACAACTGTTAGTCTATAAATCCCTGAATGGCATAGCACTTAAATACATCACAGACTTGTTATCAGTGCATCAACTCTCCAGGTCTTGTAGCTCAAATTTACTCTGCAAACCCAGAGCCAGAACAAAACACAGAAAAGCAGCATTTAGTTTTGATGCTCCACTTATCTGGCACAAACTCACAGAAGACTGTAAAATTCTGAAAGCCTGAGTTCCTTTAAATCAAGGTTTGAAACTTATTTATTTAGAGTTACCTTTAACTGTTAATGTTGAAGTTTGTAGTCCAACTTGTCTTATACTGTATCTGACCTGCTGCTACTGTTCCAGTGCAATGTGCTTTCATCTTTAATGCTATTTTTTATTCTGTAACACTTTTTTTGTTCATGTACAGCACTTTGAATCGTCTTGTTACTAAAGTGCTTTATACATAAACTTGCCTTGTCTTTATGGCTTCTCACACGTGCGAGTTCTTCTGTGATGAGCCAAATGACTGCTGCATCTAAAAGTTGCTCCACACAAATCACAAGAATAAGGCTTATGACCTGTGTGGATCCTAAGGTGACAAGTCAAAGCATAATTTATTTTAAATGATTTGCCACACAATGCACAAGTAAAAGGCTTCTCCCCTGTGTGAGTTCTATAGTGACTTTCCAGAACAGCCTTTGTTCTAAAAGATTTGACACATAAATCACAAGAATAAGGCTTTTCACCTGTGTGGGTTCTAAGGTGACGAGTCAAATCATTACTTTGTTTAAAAGACTTTTCGCACAAATGACAAGGATAAGGTTTTTCACCTGTGTGAGATCTTTGGTGACGAATCAAATTAGCCTTCGATCTAAAAGATTTGTCACAAAATTCACAAGAATAAGGTTTTTCATCTGTGTGAGTTTTAAGGTGAGAAGTCAATAAGTGACGGAGTCGAAAAGATTTTCCACACAAATTACATGAATGAGGCTTTTCTCCTGTGTGAGTACTAAGGTGATTAGTCAAATGATGACTTAATCCAAAAGATTTATCACACAACTTACAAGAATAACGCTTATCACCTGTGTGAGTTCTAAGGTGAGTAGTCAAATTTTTACTTTGTCGAAAAGATTTATCACACAAATGACAAGAATAAGGTTTTTCAGCTGTGTGAATTTTTAGGTGAATAGTCAAATTTTGATTTTTTCGAAAAGATTTATCACACAAATGACAAGAATAAGGTTTTTCACATGTGTGAATTTTAAGGTGACTAGTCAAATGGCTACTTTGTCTGAAAGACTTTTCACACACATGACAAGAATGAAGCTTTTTATCTGAGTGAGATTTAAGGTGACGAGTCAAACTGCCATTTTGTTGGAAAGATTTATCACACAACTTACAAGAATAAGGCTTTTCACCTGTGTGGGTTCTAAGGTGACGAGACAAATCGTTACTTTGTTTAAAAGACTTTTCACACAAATGACAAGAATAAGGTTTTTCACCTGTATGAGTTCTTAGGTGACATTTCAAATTGTGATTATGTCGAAAAGCTTTATCACAAAACTTGCAAGGATAAGGCTTTTCATCTGTGTGAGATATAAGGTGACGATCCAAAATAGCCTTTGTTCTAAAAGATTTTCCACACAACTCACAAGAATAAGGCTTATTATCTGTGTGAGTTTTTTTGTGTTTTTTCAATTGATCTGCGAGGATAAAAGATTTACCACACACTTCACAAGGATACGGCTTCTCACCTCTGTGGATTCTAATGTGCACAGACAAGTATTTTTGTGTCCTGAAACATTTACCACATATTTGACAGCAAGCTGAATCTTCTTTATGACTATTTGGTTTTGAATTGTCCACACTGTCCCTGTGATTTCTGGTGTCCTGATGTCTCTTCTCTGGCTGCAGATCTTTATTTGATCCCGAGTCTTTCAGGTTGCTCCCTGTCTGATGTTGAGTCTCAGCTTCAGGACAGTTTCCAGAGAGCAGATGGTTCTTGTTTTGTTCCGGTTCACCCTTGCTCTTTTTCTCATAAGTAGGAATCACCACACAGTTGTCTGTCTCCTTCTTCAGCTGATCGTCACCCTGATTACTGCAGAGATACTCCTGTTCCTCTTTGATCTTCACTGGTTCGGGTTCCTCTTTAATTATAACAGGTTCAGGTTCCTCTTTAATCTGTACAGGTTCTGGATCATTCTTTACTTCCATCACCTGGTGCAGTTCTGGTACATTGGGGAATATTTCCTCGTAAGCAGAAATCACCATAGAGGTGTGAGGCTCCTGCTTCACTAAAGGCTGACATTCATTCTCAAAGACCCACAGTTGAATATGTTCTGTTGTAATGGGTTCAGGTTCTCCTTTTGGCTCCCTCATCTGCTGTGTTTCTGGTTCTCCCTGTTCTTCTTTTATTTCCATAGCGTTTGATATCATGGGATCAATGTTGGAGTTCCTCTCTTCAGTTTTGAGAAGGTCGTCCGTGTGAGTGTGCCAAATAGCAGACATGATGCTGAGGAAGGCCTGGGGAATGAAGAACAATACAACACCATTAATGTAGTGAATGATGAGGCTCCCTAAGGCTTAGATTTGATTAATGGGGATTGATTAATAGTATGTTTTAAAAATCATATTCTAAAACAAGATTTCATTCTTGATTTTAACTCCTTGTAGCATGGGGTTAGAAATCAATCTTTCTTTGTGTTGGGATTAATGTTTATACTTCATTAACCAATTTATCTTGTTATGATGTAGTAATATAAGCTTCTGATATAATCATATTACTCACATGATAGCTTAATCATGTCCCCTGTGAAGAACCAGAAGAGACTCTGTTTCTTCCCTTCCTGAAACTAGAAGACTCAGCTACAAGATTATGTGCTGACTGAACGTGATTACTCAGCTGTGTATCTTTGTTGACAACGGAGGCTGTAACTATCTGTTCCCTCACCCCTCAGTACAGCCTCAGTCATTGTAACTAGGGACACGCCCCTTTCTTAATAAAACCGAGGAGAACGCTGAAGACCGGCAGAGTGGGTTGGAGATTGTAACTGTGCGGTCTCTTCCTACTCTCCTCGAGAATGAAACCAAACTAATTGTCTTTGTGCCTTTCTTTCCCTGTTTGTATGATGTTCTAGGTGCATAGACCTGACATTAACTTGGTCCTTCGAGCCGGATACCAACATACCTGAAGATACTGGTGGACGCGGGTGAAATCCAGAAAGACTGTGGCCACAGCAGGACTGAAGAGTCCTTCAGACCCTTTAACGGGACTGGGTTTCATTCCGTCCCCTAGGATTCTGAAGGTTGACGGTGATCCGAGGGATTAAGGCACAAAGGAGGACGGCGGAGTCCTGTAAATTTCGTAAGTAGGTTTTTTCAATAAAAACAAAAACCTGAGTGAAGATGACAAAATAGAGTAAAATAAGTTCCTACCAGGGGAGCAGGCCCCCGGAATTGTCTGTGGTAAATGTAGGATATTTGTCATCTCAATTAAATAGGCCATAAAAGTGTGACAGAGTGTGATTGAGAACAATATAACCACTAGGTTTATTATTCCATACTAAAACAGCAGGAAAAGTACAATACGGCTTTTGTGGATGCAAAGGCAAGAATTTCTCACCTGAAAAGGTTGAAGCAGAAATTACCACAATAGTTTTTAGTATTGTCCTGCTGATAAACAAACCCCAGTGTTTATAATACCCTAGGTATTAAACACACTGGTCCAAATTGATTCAAAATGGGAAAAAGCTCAAGCAAATTAAGGGAAGGATTAACCAGCAGTGACTGGAAATTTGTACAAAGTAAAGATCCCGGCAAAAATAAACATTTAAATAGGTGGATTGAGAAATATGGATTTGAGGAACGCCTCAATTCCCAAAAAATTGCAGAATTAAAAGACAAAATAACAAAGAAGTGCAAAAATGATTAACACAAAATGGCAAAAGAAGGACGGCAGGATTTAGAATGGTGGGAAAAAGTAGCAAAATCCAGAGAAAAAGAGCAAAGAAATAAGAAAAAGGATGATAATGAAACAGGGCCCGTAGACCAAGGTCATGTTAAAATAAAAATAAAAATAGGAAGAACCAAAGAAAAAACAGATGGAAGTTTTGATGAATACAGAGTAAGGATGACCGCTGTGTTCAAAATACATTCATGTCTGAATGAGGAACAAAACGCCCAAAGTCCTTATCAGCAGCAGTTAAAGAACGCTCTGCATGCAGGCTCAAGTAACGCAATACAGCAATGGGTAAATCGACATTACATAGGCATGGCGTCTGGTAAACCAGAAGAGTACATTAATCATGCACTCCATGCAGAAAAAGTAATTAAAGATAAAGAACGACAAAAAACCAAAGCAAAATCAGACACCTTCCTCTCAGAAGAAGAAGTGTTTTATCAAGGCCATAGAGGCCAGCCCGATAACAGACGCAGGGGCAGAGGCAGAGGAGGCAGAGGAAGGTTCCACGGTCGTCATAAAGTATCTGATGATTGTTGGGAGTGTGGACAAGTGGGACACATCGGCAGAGATTGTCCTAATCCAAAGCAAAGGAGGAATCATTTAGCATGACTAACCGAGGAAAAGAGAAGAAAAGAGAAAAATGTAAAAGAACCCCGTTAGGAATAAGTAATGCTAAAACTTTATGAACTATTTTTGGTGGGGGAATTAAACCAGAAATCAATTTACTGGTAAACAGGAAAGAAATTACATTTTTATTTATTTATTTTATTTAATAAATAAATAAATATCACTCTCAGGTACAAAAACAGCCAGAGAGTACGAGCTATGAAAAACAAGTTGAAAAATGTGCACCGGCAACAATAACAGTGGATTACCTCTACTCAGATGCTCAAAGCACCAGTAGCAGGAATAATCTTGGCAGAAATACTAAAGAGGTTTAACAGAATGCATTTTTCCTCACGTGTTGTTTTTTTCAAAACAAAAACAAACAGTGTATTGTGCATACTTTAAGACCAGATTCAACATATTACACAGTTGTCGACATCATCAATGCGTTCTTTTCTGTGCCAGTGGACAAATCAGCAAAAACAAACTTCAATGCAAAACAGTGTGGGAAATATTTAGGTCATAACCTGAGTGCACAAGGCAGAACCGTCCTAGAGGAAAGGAAGACAGCTATAACGAAATTTGTAACGAAAGCGCAAATTATGTCCTTTTTTTTAAGCCTCACGAACTACTGTAGAAAGAAGAACCCAAATTACTCGGAAAAAGCAGGGCCTCTACAAAAACTAATGTATGAACAAGAATTGAAAATGTCAATTTTCTGTGCCTTTTGTGATCTAAAACAGGCCTTAGTTTCCAGCACTGCTCTAGCGTTGCCGGATTACAATAAACAGTTTATTCAAATGGTAGACTGCAAAGGCCATTACATGACCTCTGTTTTAGTACAGCAGCACGGTGCAAAAATTAAGCCAATTGCTTACTTTTCATCTAAACTAGATAGTGTGGCCTGCGCCTTATCGCGGTCGGCAGCAAACATGACTGTCAACAAATAGCTGAACAGTTGACAAAATCCAGACCAGATCTAAAAGATCGACCCTTAACCGAGGGACAAACTCTTTTCATAGATGGCTCATCAAGAAAAGACAACTATGTTAAAACACAGACAGGTTATGCTGTTGTTACAGCAACAAAAGTCTTAAAAGCAGAAAAACTGCAATCAAATACTCTGCAAAAGCTGCAGAACTGGTAGCCCTCACAGAGGCTGCAAATTAATGAAAGGAAATTTACACAGAATTTACACAGAATAGACCTGACACTTTGCTATCAGATTTACCCTTTTCGGTTAACGTTCTAACTCTTCCACAGTCTGTTGTTCTGAGATTTGCTCAGTATCATTTTCCTCCACTTCAGTACTTGATAGAGAGTTCTTTATGATCTTTGTCAGTCATCTTTTACGGCTGGTTAAATGTTACTAAATGCTCTTTTTAAATTGCAAAATACCCCTTCAAATTTCTAACTTATGTGACTTGAATATTACTTTATACTGTAGCTGTAATGAGCTTCACTCTTAATACAGATGTATTTCAATTTAAAAGAAATTTGTTAACTTCCCACTTAGTTGGACCTCAATATACATACACAATCAGAATCCGAAATTAACTTCCTTATTCACTAGCCAAGTTGGCCGGTAGATGTAAAAATCAATATCAATAATATAAACTTAATTTATCTTACAGTATATAGCTCAAACATTTCTCTTTCACACAGTCATGAAATATTTTTAAGTCAATCAGTAGAACTCAACCCCTCTAGGGGCGTTTACATTGACCATTACAGTTTCATAGTGACACTTGATTAACACTTATTCTTTTTTTGTTTTATTAGAACTATTAATCAATATTATTCGTTATAACTATTATTCATTGATGATGCTAAATTCGACTCATTTCAAAAATTAATTGACCAGTAAAATGAGTTCATGGAGATGGGAATTTATTAAAAGTTTTATTTTTTTAATATACTGTTAGTAATTCTTTCTAAAAGCCCAATAAATGTTGTGAAAAGCTTCCCAAATTTTTACAACATACCCATAAGATATTTTTGTTCAGTTCAATGTGTTCCAAAAAGCCTAATTAGGTGGAAACCTGCCTAATTTGCAACACCGACTACACTATTGGTTTGTAATTTTTTTTACATTTTGGGATTTTATTAAGAGTTACTTTCTCACCACTGACTGTAGGAGTGGTCACAGAGCGACTGTTCAGCCCGAAGCATATAAAATATTTTTTGAAAAAGTGTGCCCCCCTACTGAAGCTGCTGCCCCCGCGACCCGACCCCGGATAAGCGGAAGAAGACGGACGGACGGACGGTGTGCCCCCCTGAAAAAATGGAATGCCCCCCTGAAATTTGTTTCTGCAGCCGGGTCTGTATAATCAAGGTGTGAACGCACCTCTGCATCATCAACTAGTTCCTGATCATATTCTGTGAGGTAAGGTTACTGTCAAAATAGACTTGTACATGAAAGGACAGTTGTGTACATATTAGTCAGAAGTTGTGCATAACAAACATTTGTAAACTCATAATAATTGAAATCGCATTCAAAAGATATAACATACAGTATAAATAGTTACATCTTCAATAACTAATATATACAAATTTCAAGTTTAAATTTGTGCTTTATTCTTCATGAACACAAACAGCAGCGACTGCTTGAGAATACGAATTCATAACAGTGGTCTGACGTCACGATTTCTAAGGCTGGTTAATGGAGCACAGAGTGCGAAGATAGGAGCCGCGCATGCGCTCTTCAGACTGACCCGTCTCAGAATGCACCGCGGCTGCAGCTTGATTCCAGACAGCGCAGAGCTCACAGCGGTAGGTTAAACATTCCCTTTTCTGCTGCTGTTCTTCAAAAGTACGTTTTCAGATCGTTTAAGGCAAGAACATTATACTTTTAAGCTTCCCTATGTGGCCTGTTTACAGAGTTAGTGCGTAATTTTAATTAAAAGTCCTCAATACTTGCTGGAATAAATTGTAAATGGATGACAGTAGCATATAAAATATATAAAAAATAAATAAAATCTATGTTTTTCCTATTCAAGTAATTTCCCTCTGGGATTATTAAAGTATGTCTGATTTTGATTCTAAATGAGTTTCTTCTGAGGAGGGGCGGATTTAGGAAATTTGGGGCCCTATGCAAAGAAAGGCATGGGGCCCTCTGAATTGTGAAGACAACACATAAAACAGATCCATTATACAGATACAGACATTTTAATAGAATATACATACATTATTCTACCTTTTGTCCCCCTCTTATCCCTTTTCTTGTTGTTTTGCTCTATGTTTTCTTTTGTTCCCTTTTCTAGTAGATATAACCCAGGTTTACTTAGTTATCAAAATAAATAAATTGGTTAAAAGGAAATCCATCAATAAATATGGTAATATGGTTAACAATTCATTAAAAACATCTGTAATATTTTATTTCATTCAGTATGTTATTTCATGAGTTATTTTGGGTTTAAAATGCATTTGGACTTTTATTTCGAAGGGCACGTTGCTGCGTGACCCAGGTGACCAGCAACCACCAATCGGATTGTTCAAAGTTTTTTTTTTTCTTTGCTGGAAGAGTGTGTGGTTTTTGCAGAGCGGGCTAAAACTTTGAGAGAGGAGGGTGAAGAACCTTAAGTTGTTAGAAGCCAATTTTGTTGGATTTTGTGAAGAAAATATTTGACGTACTCGACCTGTCCCTGTGTGGAGACGATTAGTACGTTGGAAATCGTACTAATCCTTTAAAAAGGAAAAAAAGATATGTGCAATGTATTTATGATTTTGTGAATATGTAAAGCCGAGGTAGTGATTTTAAGTTGATTTATGGTAAAACTTGAAGCACATGGTGCAAATATAAGCTAAAACTAAACATCACAGTGCATCACTACACTATGATGTTCAGCAGCCATTTTAAGAACCGCAATTGAGACGGGAGTTGGACAATTTTTATTTAAAGCTACCTGGTTATTTATGTTGGTATTTATGCACATTTTATGTTGTTACAATGAGCCATTTTGAGTGGGTTGGAGAAACATTCAACTGACACCGACTTGGAAACCACGAGGTTGAAGCTAGATGGCGAGCCACCCTGTGACCTTCTGAACTGTGCAACTACCTGAGTAAAAGCGCCTCTATTGGTCGGTGCACATTGCTTCTGAACTGGTAGGATTCATCCACTTTCTGCAAAGCTGCAGCGGACTCTTGGTGAAACCTAAGTTGCTTATTGCAAAAAGAAAAGCAGATAGGAGAGAAGAGGACTCTTTTCTTTTGGTCTTGTAGTACCAATTTATTCAGTCTTTTGCTGAATCATTTTAGTTTTATAACCTTTGTATTTTTTTTTTAAGTGCAACAAATTGTAAATGGTATTTGTTTGTTATGCTATTTACTTTTTGTATAAAAGACTGCTATCTGCCTCTCAGCCTGTTCGGACGCTTTTTTCTCTGCTCTCTGCTTGCTTGCATTTTCCTGCCTTTTACTTTTTATCTCCTTTTTATCTCCTAACCTAAACCACAGAAAGTTGGATTTAGTTTTTATTTATTTATTTTCTTTTTATTTTCTTTTACTTATTTTTTGATTTGGATTTTGAAAAGATGCCCTCCTTCAACACAATGGACTTTGACAAGCTTTTACAGAAGATAGCTGTTATGGAACTGAAAATCTGTCGACTTGAAGTGAATTATGATGTAAACGCCGCGAATGGAAATGATACGACCCTGCCCGTGATTCCGAGCGGTGACCACCAGCCCAGCGACTCAGCGAACAAACAGTTCCCTGAGGAAAATGAGAATCCCTGGACCACTCTGGGTGCAAGACCAAAGGACCAACGAACCCCACGCCTAGACAAAGAAAACTGGCCGAGACTACAGAGAGATGTCCCAGGACAAGTAAAACAACAGCGGGCTGTTCCCACAACAAATGATAGGAGTAAACCTGCTGGAAATGCTGGAATTCCTTTACGAAACAGATTCGCTCCGCTCCAAAATGTGACCCAGGAGGACAAAAACCAGAGGTATGTCAACGATTTTCGTTCTAAGACATCAGAGAAAAGACATGCCACAGGGCCAAGGACCCTGATATTATGCAATGGTTCTGTAAGGGGGATTAAACATTTCTGTAACAAGAAAAATACAGAGGTGTTGATTTATAACGACGGGAACTGTGGCCTGGTGTCTGATTTAACAGACATCCTTCAGACAGACCTTCCAAGGATCTTGAGAAAACGTCCGACCTTGGAAAACCTCATAATACAAGCTGAAGCCCTGACGGACGTCAACAGGATAAGAAAATCAGAAGTATTAAAAGAGGATTACATTCGTTTGTTGAAACTTGTTGATGGCCTGAATGTCAAGGTTCTTCTTAGCGGGCCTCACTCACCCGCTAACTGCGGAGACGAGATTTTTTCCAGAATTCTGATGCTAAACAAATGGCTGGAAAAAACATGCAAAGAAACAACTGTAACCTTCATAGACAACTTTAACATATTTTGGGAAAGAAGACATCTGTTCAACAGAGATTGTTTCTCTCTAAATAGGTCAGGTGCAAAACGGCTGATTTCAAACATCTTCTATTCTGTGAACCATGCGTCATCAGCTTTGTCCCAAAACAAGGAACATCCAGTGCCAAAACAAATGATAAGCCCAGTGCAGCCCGAACAAGCCAAGATAAAGATGGCCAGAAAGATGACACAGAATGAGGCGTTGTCAGAGCTACAGGACGATTCATCCCAGATCTCAGCAGGACAACGAAAGGACCAAGAACCTCCATCTTCACAAACACCGGTCCAGACTGGACCCGCCTCCCCTTCTTCTCCACAAAGCCCAGAAGTTCCTTTTCTGGAATTTTCTCATAACATGAACAAAGTATTTAAGATTGGCCTACAGATGACATCCTCTCCACATAGCCATTCTGCTGTGAATAAACCAGGATTCTCCAAAGGCCTCAGAGCCTCAGATCCTCCTCCTCCACGTATCACAGAACACTCTGGTACTGAGGAACTCCAAATTACTTCGCTGTGATACAGATTGGGCCCTGGCCACACGTTTATCAGACATGAGAGTTCCCAGCATCAGCCGGGGCCTTTCGCCGGAGATTATGGAATATCTGTGATAATACGTGGCAGAAATAAGAAAAACAAAAGGATAAACAGGAACAAATACTTAAAAATCATAAACTGTCAGATGCAACCTGTCACAGAGACATCATCAACCACTAAGTCATATAAACTGGGTTTATTAAATATTAGATCTCTGTCAGGAAAATCCCTTTTAATTAATGACTTCATTATTGACAATGATCTTGATGTAATGTTTTTAACAGAAACATGGCTGCATGAATTTAGTGAAGCAGCTATACTGATGGAGTCGACTCCTCCAAACTACAGTTTTCTTTGTGAGAGCAGACAGCAAAGGAAAGGTGGAGGAGTAGCAACATTGTTTAATGATTCACTAAAGTGTAAAAAGGTGTTTTTAGGAAAATTTGACTCTTTTGAACATTTGGCTCTCCAGGTAAAGGGCCCGGTACGAACTATGTTTCTGAATGTGTACAGGCCTCCTAAGTCCACATCAAACTTTTTTAATGATTTTAGTGACCTGCTGTCTGTGATATGTGTTGATTATGACTGTTTAATTATTGTTGGAGACTTCAACTTTCACGTTGACAACCCTGAAGACAGAAGTGCAAAAGAACTGTGTGACACACTTAGAAACTTTGGTTTAAGTCAACACGTTAAACAGCCAACACACAAACAGGGACATATTTTAGACTTGATCATCACTAAAGGTCTAAAGATTTCACAGGTCAATGTAACTGATGTTGCCTTATCCGATCACTTTTCTGTTACCTTTGAAAGCATAATTACCAGCGACTCATTTAGCCAAAGGGACATCGTAAGAAAACGCACCTTTAAGGACAATGCCGCGGAAACTTTTATTCAAGCTTACTCTGATACTTCAACCTTGGGCTGCAACTCAGTAGATGAGCTAGTAGATAACTTTCAGTCTAAAGTCTCAGACATCATTAACTGCATTGCTCCAGTCAAAGTGAAGTTTTTTCCCGGGAAGAAAAAATCTCCTTGGAGAAATGCTCCATCAGTTAGAAGTGAAAAAAGGGAATGTCGAAAAGCTGAACGCAGGTGGAGAAAGAATAGACTCCTAGTTCACTACGACATCTATAAAGAGAGACTTTACAGATATAACTTACAACTGAAAAATGCAAGAGAATCTTTCTTCTCTGAGATCATCAAGAAAAACATTAATAATACTCATGTCTTATTTTCCACAGTTGACAGGCTAACAAATCCTCCTGTGTCCGTGACTTCCGAACTCCACTCCACCAGGGCCTGCAACGAATTTGCTAACTTCTTTACTGAAAAAATCCTAAAAATTAGAGGATCACTTTGTACTACCATATCAACACCAGAACCAATGCTTTATTCAGCTGGAACTATTTCTGACAAAATGTCCCATTTCAGCGAAATAAACCACAAAAGCTTAGAGCAGATCATTCAGCAGTTAAGTTCCTCCTCCAGCTGCCTTGATGTTCTACCCACAGCTTTCTTTAAAAAAGTTTTACCTGTAATAGCGTCTGATTTGACTCAGATAATAAACGCGTCCCTTCTGTCAGGTGTTTTCCCCCAGTCCCTAAAAACAGCAATTATCAAACCACTGCTGAAAAAGAACAATTTAGACAAACTTCTACTCCAGAACTACAGGCCCATCTCAAACCTCCCCTTTATCAGTAAGATTATTGAAAAAGTTGTATTTCAACAATTAAACACCTTCTTAACAACGACCAGCCGCTTTGATGGTTTCCAGTCAGGTTTCCGTGCTCACCACAGTACAGAGACCGCCCTTATCAAGGTTTTTAATGACATCCATATAAATACAGACTGTGGAAGAACCACCGTGCTGGTACTATTGGACCTCAGTGCAGCATTTGATACTGTTGATCACTCCATTCTGTTAGAGCGCCTGGAGAACTGGGTCGGCCTTTCTGGTACAGCTCTCCACTGGTTTAAATCTTACTTAAAGGACAGGGACTTTTTTGTATCAGTAGGTAACTTTACATCGAAGATTACAAAAATCACATGTGGGGTTCCCCAAGGGTCCATCCTGGGTCCCCTCCTCTTCAATATCTACATGCTCCCTCTAGCCCAGATAATAAAAAATAACAACATCAGCTACCATAACTATGCAGACGACACACAGCTCTACATCACCATGTCACCAGGTGACTATGAACCAATTCAAGCACTGAGTAAATGCCTAGAAGAAATCAATGCATGGATGTGTCAAAATTTTCTTCAGTTGAACAAAAACAAAACAGAAGTAATAATATTTGGACCAATAGAGGAGAGATCAAAAGTTAGCACACAGCTTCAGTCGCTTCAGCTAAAAACCACTGATCAGGCCCGAAATCTGGGAGTAGTGATGGACTCAGACCTGAACCTCCAAAAGCATCTAAAGACAATTACAAGGTCAGCTTTCTACCACCTGAAGAACATTTCTAGGATTAAAGGACTGATGTCTCAGCAGGATCTGGAAAAACTAATCCATGCGTTTATTTTTAGTAGAATTGATTACTGCAACGGTGTTTTTACAGGTCTGCCTAAAAAGTGGATCAGACAGCTGCAGCTGATCCAGAACGCTGCTGCCCGCGTTCTCACTAAGACTAAGAAAGTAGAGCACATAACCCCCGTTCTAAAGTCCTTACACTGGCTCCCTGTATCTCAGAGAATAGACTTTAAAATACTTCTGTTAGTCTATAAATCTCTAAATGGCTTAGCACCTAAATACATCACAGACTTGTTATCAGCGTATAAACCCTCCAGACCACTCAGGTCTTCTGGCTCCAGCCTACTCTGCATACCTAGAACCAGAACTAAACAAGGAGAAGCAGCATTTAGTTCCTATGCTCCACTTATCTGGAACAAACTTCCAGAAAACTGTAAAAGTGCAGAAAGCCTGAGTTCCTTTAAATCAAGATTAAAAACACATTTGTTTAGAATTGCCTTTGAATGTTCAAGTTAAAATGTTTTACTGTTTTCAAATGTTCTTTTTTTGTTTCTACACTATCCCTACTTGCTTTTATTCTGTTTTATTTTCCAATATTTTAATCATGTAAAGCACTTTGCATTGTCTCTGTACTGAATTGTGCTATATAAATAAATTTGCCTTGCCTTGCCTTGCCTAAATGTAAATGGGTACATTTACTACGTGAATCCTCAAACTCGAAAGGTAAACTTCACTGATGTGAATGGGGTACCGCAAGCGAGCTATTTTTAGAACCGTAACGTCACGATGACGTCACATCACGTGGTACGCAGTAGGGCAAGCTTGCATAGTCCGCCGCTGTGTCGCTGTAAAAGAGACGTGCGTTAGCCTAGGTTTTACTCGGTAAACGACTGCTTTTTCCAAATCTAAAACCATGGTTTTTAAACATTGTTGCTATGGAACGTGCAACAGCGACTCGAGGTACGCTGATCGGCCGCATATGAAGGATGTTTTCTTCAAGACTGCCAAGGAGAAATGTGTGCGCTGGGTACACCGGTGCGGTCGCCCTACACAACAGTTCAACCCGGAAAAAGTTACCAAATTCACGTACATATGTAGCAAGCATTTTGTTGGAGGAAAGGGCACAACCGAAGAACATCCTGACTCAATTCCAGCGACATCAAGTAGTGAACAGGTAACAGTATTTTGGTGTTTTATTGAAGCTTAAATCTGATCATACGTCGAACAGCTCACGACGAAACAAGCCATCCTTTGTTACACTTTTGTCATGTCTGTGTGTCTATCCTGTCTCGCGATATTGGCTTAGGTCCCTAAGTTGACCATGATTGTTTGTTTTGTCATCATTTCAGCTGGAGAGGTACGCTCCATGCAAAAAGAAAGGCCCCCAAACAACAACTTTTCACCAGTCCACCAGTCTCTAAAAAGAGGAAACAACTTGTTGCTGACGCTGATTCCCAGCGTGATCTTGATGCAGCCGCTGCTTTGCTCGCCATGAATTTCTTAGGGGAAAGATTCTGAGATGTAAACAGTTGTTTTGTAGCTACCTATTGGCAACATATACCGATTCCTGGACGGTGATTACAAACAGAAAAAAAAAAACGGCAGACGACGCCATGAACGCCGAGCAGGAAAAAAACGACTTACCGTTCAATCAACTCGGCCCGTTTTCCGGTCTTTTTAAACCCTCTACACTCAAGCCATGGTTTGAGCTGAAGGTTGGTGTGTTATTCGACAGTTCGACCAGTAATCCGTGCGCCTGGAACATCGTCTTGGGAAAGTTTAACGGCTGCAAAGTCGGTCATATCGCTGTTTCTGTTGCACGTGTAATGGCTGGTGGCTACGGGCGCTCTCTACCTGTTTGTCCTACCTAAGCGGCAAAAGGGGCATTTCTCTTGAGATGGTGACGTCACGTGCGCGGTACGTCATTAGATCAGCCTGAGTTAATCAATAGATCAAAATCTTAACTGAACAGTACTAAGAACTAATTTGAACTAAACCAAACTAAAAGGGTTGCAAACTGATACTAGAGCCTGATATTAAAACCTGATACTAAAATCTGATATTAAGTCAAAAGTCAGAGGTTAATCCGAAAGGTTAAAACCTAATTGCTTAACAAAAAAGGGTTAAGGTCATTTGAAATTGTGTTAAGTGCTGTCCAGTGTCTCGTGTGTAAGTTCTTCAATAAATCAATTCAATTTATATAGCGCCAATTCATGAAACATGTCATCTTAAGGCACTTTACAAAATCAAGTTCAATCATATTATACACATTGGGCCAGATTATACAGATTGGTCAAAAATGTCCTGTTACGGCTGCAGTCAGTCCTGGCCTTATTTTCCTTTTAGGGTTCGAGAGACAGGCCTTCTGCAGGTGGTATGCATTTACCTGATTGGTGTTCTGCTGCTTTAAAGCTGCTCTGCATGCAGCAGAGGAGAGGCTCTCTCCTGCTCTCCCTCCTTAGATCCCTATTTGGTTTGGTTTGTAGCTTGTCTTATGGTTGGTTTTGTTAGGTTTGTTTTGCATTTGCCCATTTCTGGTTAGTTATGGTTTCTTATTTCAGGTATTCTCTCTTTGGGCTTTTATTTCTTTAGTATAATTTAATAAAATTCAGTTTTAATTTAACCAGAAAATCCTTGTGTGGTCTCCTTGTAATGTTATTCCACCAAACGAGCCTGGTAGACGTAACAGTCCTATATAAGGAAACCAGTTGATCGCATCAAAGTCCTGACAAGCAGCATTCACTCCTGGGGAACCGTAGAGCCACAGGGAGAGTCGTCTGCATTGTCCATGGCTTTGCTGTAATCCCTCATACTGAGCAAGCATAGAGCAACAGTGGGAAGAAAAACTCCCCATTAACGGGAAGGAAAACCTCCGGCAGAACCGGGCTCAGTATGAACGGTCATCTGCCTCGACCGACTGGGGTTACAGAAGACAGAGCAGAGGACAAAACACAACACAACAACAACACAACAAGAGAGACAAAAAAGCACAGAAGCACACATTGATCTAGTAATATGTTCTACATTAGATGGTAGTAGCGGGTGAGCCGTCTTCTCTGGATGATGTCACAGTTAACAGAACGCCAGACCAGGTGTACCTACTATGAAGATAAAAGAGAGAGAACAGAAAGTTACAAACAGAAATGACGACACGCAATGCATAATTGAAGAATATTTCTAATTTTGCCGATAGTCCGGAAGTGAAAAAAGGAAACTCTGGAAACCTGTTTAATATGGGATTTAAATGACATGTCTTGGTCAAAAATAACACCAAGATTTTTTACTGCATTACCAGAGACCAAGTTAATGCCATCCACATTAAGTGATTGATTAAGAACTTTATTTTTTGAGGACTCTGGCCCAAAGATTACAACTTCTGTCTTGTCAGAATTTAAATGCAGAAAATTTAAAATCATCCAGCTTTTGATGTCATCAAAACATGCCTGTAGTTGAAGTAATTGATTGGATTCATCAGGATTGATGAACAAATACAACTGAGTGTCATCAATAAGACGGCAGTTTAAACTTATTCCCTGGTCTGTGGTCTTTTTACTTTTCTAACATACTGTAATGCATCTTTTGCTCCAGTAGACAAACTTAGTTGAATAATTCTGGTGCATAGGATAATATTTAAGTACTGTTTTTGTTATTACTCTGCAATTACCACACAAAGGTGTTATATAGACAAGCCATGATCTGTTCTCCATTTTTTATTTGAATGAAATAATAGCTGGAAGTAAATCTGCGCCCGTCTCCATTTCTTGGCAAGATCCTGTTCTTCACCTGGAGCGGTCCTCTCAGTACTATTGAGCAGCGTGCACGATCAGACAGCTGATTGGCCAGATCTGGGTCATCTTCAGGAAGTAAACTGTGCTGACTGCTTACCAGCAGAGTGGATGATGCTGGACTCAGTCTGGTGGAACAACATCATTATCAAAGCCTGGCTGGATAATCTGGGCCCCCAGGAAGTTGGGGGCCCTAGACAACTGCCTAGTTTCGCCTAATGGTAAATTCGCCCCTGCTTCTGAGTCAGGACACAAAGAATTGAGAGGAGAAAGAGGGAAAGAAAACAATAGTAACAGTATATGAAAAATACATTTATTTTAGACAAATGTTTTATCTTCGGAACAGAATCAAGGTGAAATATATTCAACAAATTATTAACATGGTTTAAAACAAAGAGAACTTATATTAACATCTTATACAAATAGACAATGCCTACAAACATACAATTAAAAATAGTTAGAATGGAAATTCATTTACTGATTATTTAATGTTTTTTTACAGGTGGTGAAAAAAATGAAATGAAGCAGCATGTGAACATGACTCCAACTGATCTACGTTAGGTCAGATGTAGTCATGTTCACTTAAACATGCAGCCAGCTGGAGCAGCTTCCTGTCTTCAGCCGCGGGATGGTCATCCTCCTCTGGGTCAACCTCCTCATCCTCCACGTTTAGCTGGTCCCTTGCCTCTATACTAATACTGTGGAGGATGCAGCAGGCGGCGATTACTTTTGGGGCAAACGTCAGGCGGACCTCCAGCGCCCTGAAGAAGATGAAACGTCAGTGTCATCAGACCACCAAAGGCGCGCTCAACAATTTTCTCACCTTGGTGTGGTGTCTGTTGTAGTGTGCCTCCACTTGACCTGTACCAAATATAAAGATAACTTGTAATTTAGGTAATATGCTGATATATCTTAATCTTCTATCCAATTAATATAATCTATGTATCAATTGTGTGTCATTGTTGGCTCTATTTAAGGACAAGAAGGTAAGAGATCTTACTGGCAAGCTGTTTCCCTATAGGATGCTCCACAGACCAGCCAGCAGAGGGTCACCAGCACCTCTATCTCCTGTGGCCATCCATGGGCCTTCTGGATGGGCAGCAGCTGAAGGAGGACAATGGTGGACCTGTTTAGCCTGACGGCTGGTTTCAGGTCCCCTTCATTAAAAAATATTTGGAGGACTGGCACAGATGTGTTTATCCTCACATATTTAGTTTCTGTTTCTTCCTGTAAATAAAAAATGCCAAATGTTACAATAATTGTTTTTTCAATTCTCACCTTTTCACACCATAAAACTATATTTGGTTAACATGCAGATTATTATAGTTCTCAAGAAAGAAAAGGTCAAATGCATAGTGTTGTAAAACTAGTGACGTATAGTAAATGTAACAAATGGCTTCCCTTCTCTGGTATTTTTACCATTTCACTGAAAGAATGAGCTGAACTAACTGCACATAATTTATAGAACAATCACTGTAAAGGTGGGCAGACAGAAATAACTTTTCATTAATGATCAATGCTGTGAAGGTTAGTAGGTGCAACAAAGTAGCTTAACCCTACTGCCTTACTGTTACTAATATATTAAAATTATGTTTTCATTTTAATTGTTTACAGAGAAATAGTCACAATTTCAATGTGATCACACGTTTAATACCATCCTCAATGTTGTTTTTTTAAAGATAAAAGTAGGAAATAGGCTGTCAATCTTAAAAAACCTACCAGTGGAGGACATCAGGGTCTAATTTTCTCACTCTACTGATTTCTACTGTTCTTCAGTCTACTGTTCTCCAGTTTTGCATTGTATTACATTGAAATGACTGTCGTCATTTCAGCTTTTAACTTTTGCTCTCTCTCTTTTTCTTCATAGTAGGTACACCTGGTCTGGCGTTCTGTTAACTGTGACATCATCCAGAGAAGACGGCTCACCCGCTACTTCCATCTAATGTAGAACAGATTACTAGATCAATGTGTGCTTCTGTGCTTTTTTGTTTCTCTTGTTGTGTCTCTGTTCTGTCTTCTGTAACCCCCAGTCGGTCGAGGCAGATGACCGTTCATACTGAGCCCGGTTCTGCCGGAGGTTTTTCCTTCCCGTTAATGGGTGGTTTTTCTTCCCACTGTCGCTTCATGCTTGCTCAGTATGAGGGATTGCAGCAAAGCCATGTACAATGCAGATGACTCTTCCTGTGGCTCTACGCTTCCCCAGGAGTGAATGCTGCTTGTCGGGACTTTGATGCAATCAACTGGTTTCCTTATATAGGACATTTTTGACCAATCTGTATAATCTGACCCAATCTGTATAATATGATTGAACTTGACTTTGTAAAGTGCCTTGAGATGACATGTTTCATGATTTGGCGCTATATAAATAAAATTGAATTGAATTGAAAAATTGAACCAGTTGGCACAGACGCTCAACGTCTGACTTTTTATTAAAATTACGCACTAACTCTGTAAACAGGCCACATAGGGAAGCTTAAAAGTATAATGTTCTCGCCTCAAACGATCTGAAAACGTACTTTTGAAGAACAGCAGCAGAAAAGGGAATGTTTAACTTACCACTGTGAGCTCTGTTTGCGCTGTCTGGAATCAAGCTGCGGCCGCGGTGCATTCTGAGACGGTCAGTCTGAAGAACGCATGCGGCACTCTGTGCTCCATTAACCAGCCTTGAAAACCGTGACGTCAGACCACTGTTGTGAATTAGTATTCTCAGAGAAAAAAAATCTGTATTCTCAAGCAGCCGCGGCTGTTTGTGTTCATGAAGAATAAAGCCCAAATTTAAACTTATGCACAACTTCTGACTAATATGGACACAACTATCCTGTTATGTACAAGTCTATTTTGACAGTAACCTTACCTCATAATATTCTCTGTTTTCCAGCATTAGTTCATCCAGACCAGCGTCCAGTTAACATACCTGGAGGTTCTGACCCGGTTCGGGTTCTCCAGCTGCTATCCAGCAGTCTGAGCTGATGCTCGGTCTCTTCCTCCTCCTGGACGATGGTTCTGAATATTTCTTCAGCAGTTAGTCGCTCTCTGGTGGTGAAGCGAAGATATTGTTGCTGCAGACGCTGAAATATTCAGTTTACAGCAAAAACAGACTTCTGACCGACGATGAACAAGCAAACCTGGAAGCTAACGCTGCTAGCGCCTCGTTGTTCACCGGAAGTTTCAGACGGAGACACTGGAAACGCTTACCACCCTAGACATATTATATGAGTAGACCCCGCATTGACTGTCGTGGCACAGGCATTACGGCCGCCATCTTGGGGCGGTTTACCTGCTACCCGTTAATGCTTATTAATTTGTTTTCTCTGTATTTGACAAACTAAGGCTGAATTACGTTGCCAAACGAAGGACCTGGAGTTACTAAACAGTTGCTTAACAGTCTCTTTCAGGGTACTAAGCTCCTACCCAGTTGCAAGCAAAGTGTAAGACTGGAATGACCTGGAAATTTAAAACCCTTTTCCAGGCTTAAACTGTATGAATATGGATATAAACAGCAAGCAAAAATATTCAATGAAGTTATTGTTGGTGTGAAAGCTCAGAATTAGATGTGTGTGTGTGTGAGGGAGAGTGAAAAAACGAACAATAAAACTTATGACTTTATTGAAATGTAAATTTTTTATTAATGCCTAATACCATGTCTATCTTTGTTTAAGAGGCAAAAAAATATATCGGCATGGTATTTATTTACAAATTTATTTACACATTGTGTAAACATCAGGGCGTCATGATTAGTCATTTAGCCATCATAGTCCAGAGTTTAACATTTGGCACTAGGATGTTTTCATTCCAATTCTCAAAAGTGCCTTCAAAAATAACAAAATAAAAATATTTTTTTTACAAGCATGTATTTTATTAGTGTCATTTATTGCAAAATTGCATATTTAAATGCCCAAACAGGCTATTACACTTTCAGAAATAAAAGGATAAAACATACAATTAATTTGCAATTAATCTCGAGTTACCTATCGACATTATGTGATTAATCGAGGAAATGATCCCCCCCCCTCTGTTTTTTTTGCAAATCGCACACTAGATACATCTATCTATCTATCTATCTATCTATCTATCTATCTATCTCTCTCTCTCTCTCTCTCTCTCCTCTCTCTCTCTCTAGATATATATATATATATATATATATATATATATATATATATATATATATATATATATATATATATATATATATATATATATATATATATATATATATATATATATATATATATATAGAGAGAGAGAGAGAGAGAGAGAGAGAGAGAGAGAGAGATAGATAGATAGATAGATAGATAGATGTATAAATAGATTTTATTATATTTTTTTATTTTATTTATAGATATAAATATAAACATGTAGATATATACAGGTAAATATGTAGATGTAGACATAAATTAAGTCACATTGATAGGGCCCATGCTACATACTCCGGTACAGTAGGTGGCGGTATGCACCTAAAAGCTAAGGTTGCAATCTGAAGAAAAAGAAGAACAAGAAGAGAAAAAGTTGTCGCTCATTCATAGTTCAGCGCTGTTCAACTTTACATGTGGCCAAAACAAAACGTAGACTTGTCTTGTGAGGCCTTAAGCTGCCAACCAGAGAACTGGGTAAGAGACAAAGCTAAAGCCTCCTAGACTCTGACGGCATGTGCAGCTCGTCTTAACCGCTATTTGTCTCCGTTTTAGAAGAAGCGACAGCCTGCGAGGGAGCAGTTAGCATCAGAGCTAACTGAGAAGCTAACGGCCAGAGAAGTTTCCTGTTAGAGGAAAAGGGAAAAAGTGATTTCTCATTGAGAACACTGGACACTCTGACGGTAAGAAGCTGAACTTAACAGTAACTGTGGCATTAACTGTATGGGCTGCGGCGATACGCGACTGCGGCCGCCATACTGGGAAGGGAAACTGTTACCAATAAACCAATATAGTGAGCCGAAGAGCCTCGGTTTAAAGGATAACTCGACCCCAAATCAACTTTTTTTTGCAAATAAACTGTTAACATGGTTGTCTTATATGTCTACATATCTTGGTAATTTTTACTAAAATCGGTGCATATTTGTTGACATTGTGCTTTTGTGTCCAAAATCGTCAGTGTGGTGCCCTCCAGGGGTTTAACGGCGGTCTTGCATTGAATTTCGAATCCATATTTGCTTTGTTTGACCTGACGTAATTCTGATATAGTAACGTTAGTAGCTCTGCTGCTGAAAAAAACAAAACAAAAAAAAAAAACACATCTCCATCTTGGGCCTCCAAGATGGAGAGGTAACGTTGACTGCCTCAAGCTTTTAGTGACTACACTTCCTGGCTTCATTATGAGATCTAACATTAACAAATGAACGTTAAAGTTAGCCATTTTTTTGTTTTAGTTTCCCTGTCATGTCACAGGACGTGCTGCTTATAACAAAGCAGGAATGTTATTCTGTGAAATGGCCAATAAGAAATTGGTGTGAATGTTCAGTATTCACATCTAGTAATTTTTGTTGTTAGCATGGACCGCGGAACGCATTTCAAATTGGTCGGGCCCATCAGGCAATACTCAATACCACTACCCATCACATACGCACGCGCCCGCATACACATAAAACACCAGCATCCCCTTGATCACGCAACTGATTTGCGTCACATGACACAAGACAAGCCAATCCATTTTTAGACGCCAGAATTTATTGCTTTCTCATAGGCTGTGGTCCCTGAGCATGATAAATGTGTCTGCCATGTTATAATTAAAATCGGCACCGAATTTTTATTTAACTTTTTTTCTGACGTTCCAGCAAACACGCCCCGGATTTATTTCCACTTACAATCATTATATTACAGCTAACACAATATTTACAGAATAAAAATACTTTAAAAAGAAAAGTCAAACTCACCACTGCTCTAAATATTCCCGAAAAGGTGTCTCCGTCCGCCATTATGCTGGATGAAGTCCTATCCTCCAAGCATCCACTGTGGTCAAAAGATCCCTGTGTGTGTGGGCGCATATCAAGCTATTTAGTTTTTTCTGGGTCATTGTTGATCTCAGATAGGTCTTGATACGACGGAGGGACGAGAAACACCTCTCAGCACTTGCAGTGGACACAGCCTTAAAGCTAACTAAGCTAACTAAGCTAACTAAGCTAACGAAGTAGCGGTCATAAGCAGCGCAGAGGTGGGAAAACTTTTGTTTACATCACATGACACAATCAGCCAATACATTTTTAGATGGAATGATTTATCGCTTTCTCATTGGAGAATGATGCTGCTGCCATAGACTACTGTGCATTTGAAAAAAAATAGCTATTGAATATTTTAACTTTATTTATATATATTATTTTACATGTTTGATCATCAAAAGTAGGTAGGGCCGCGGCCCTACTGGCCCTACCCGTTCCGCGGTCCATGGTTGTTAGTCTACTTATAAACCTACTATTTTTGTGACAAAACACATTTACGTTTCAATTTGAAATCCAACTATGTACAGTGGTCCTCTAATTTATTACTCATCCATTCACTCAAATAACTAAAAACTAAAAAAAAATAGTTACAGTAATAATCATAATACAAGAAAAACTCTAAAAGCAAACTGTCCCAAACAAATTAAAGCACTTTGCTGATGAGCAGTGGAGAAAAGCAGCTGAAAGTTAAAAGCTGAAATGACAACAAGCAAGGCAAAACTGGAGAACAGTAGAACTCAGCAGAGTGATAGAAATAGACCCTGATGTCCTCCAGTAGCCTAAGCCTATAGCAGCATAACTATAGAGGTAGCTCAGGGTAACATGAGCCACTCTGACTAGAAGCTTTGTCAAAAAGGAAAGTTTTAAGATTAGTCTTAAAAGTAGACGGGGTGTCTGCCTCACGACCCAAAACTGGGAGTTGGTTCCACAGGAGAGGAGCCTGATAGCTAAAGGATCTGCCTCCCATTCTACTTTTAGAGACTCTAGGAACCACCAGCAGACCTGCAGTCTGAGAGCGAAGTGCTCTGTTAGGAACATACGGGGTAATCAGAGCTCTGATATATGATGGAGCTTGATTATTAAGGGCTTTATACGTTAGAAGAAGAATTTTAAATTCTATTCTTGATTTAACAGGAAGCCAATGAAGGGAAGCTAAAATTAGAGAAAGATGATCCCTCCTGTTGATTTTCATCAGAACTCTTGCTGCAGCATTTTGGATCAGATGAAGACTTTGAACTGCATTTTGTGGACTTCCTAATAGTAAAGAATTACAATAGTCCAGCTGTAAGGATTTGCATGCCGAAGCAAAAACCTTAGGGACTTCAAAATGACCGGTATAGTGCAGAAAACACACAAAAAGGGAAAAAAAATCAGACTGAGTCCAAAAATTGCAGAGCTCCGTTTCCTTTTTATAGATAGTTGCAAAAAAATGTGAAAAAGCAGACCTTACATTAAACAACAGAGGAGCAGGGATTCCACTTTCTCCAACAGTGCAGGACAAACAAAAAAAACAGCCTCTCCAATATTGGAACAACCCAGCTCTTAAAGCACCAGCCTGTACCAATAAAAAGTAGCAGGGGTGAAAACCTTTACAACATTTACAATTTATATTTAGGGAACAAACTTAATTAAAACCTCTAGAGGAAAAACAAAAAAACAATTTACATTCAACTTCAACAAATCAAAACAATACTCCAAATCCTAGACAAAAACATCTCCCCTCCATCTCAATCAAAATGGATTTTCCCTCATGAGGCTGATTGACAACACCAGGTCCTTATTAGTACTGCTCATGGGCGCGCTTCCATGGCAACACCTGACCAGGGGTCCGTTCTTCGTACGTCGCTAAGTCAGTTAGAGTTTTAAAGAGGAAAAAGTGGTGTTGGAGCCATTAATCTAAAATATTTGTTATTTGTATGATGGTTTGCCTTGTATTTTTATCCTATAGTAAGAAGATTTGTTCGGGCCATTTTATTGTGAAGTTTAGTTTACTTTGAAAGGCTTGCTTCCTGTCGAGCCGTATATTGTATTAGAAAAAAATATGGATGGATTATCTAGCCACGGAGCAATACAGTTTTACCATGTAAACTGTGTATGACTTGGGAAAAGGAAATTTTTCATTTTTTATTGATAAAAACTTTTTTTTGTTAAAACTCCCATTTTGCATGCGTCCTTTACTTCCCGTGTCTAAGTAATGACACCGAAATTTGGATCTCTTCACATAACAAGTGCCTTTTTAAAATATCCATCCATCCATCCATTTTCCAAACCGCTTTATCCCTCATGGGGTCGCGGGGGGTGCTGGTGCCTATCTCCAGCGTTCACCGGGCGAGAGGCAGGGTACACCCTGGACAGGTCGCCAGTCTATCGCAGGGCAACACAGAGACAAACAGGACAAACAACCATTCACGCACACACTCACACCTAAGGACAATTTGGAGAAGCCAATTAACCTAACAGTCATGTTTTTGGTCTGTGGGAGGAAGCTGGAGTACCAGGAGAGAACCCACGCATGCACAAGGAGAACATGCAAACTCCATGCAGAAAGACCCAGGGGTGTACTCGAACCCAGGACCTTCTTGCTGCAAGGCAACAGCGCTACCCACTGCGCCACTGTGCAGCCTTCTTTTTTTTTTAATAAAGTATAATAATTAAAGGCTACCATTTTGTAGAATATTCTTGTACTTCACTTTTATTTGTCCCCATGTTCTAGTGGGTCCCGTGGAGGATCTGATATAAAAGAACAAAGTAAATATCAAATTATTAAAATGCAAAAATTAATACTGTAGAAAGTGATAGAAACATCTACCATGGACAGTATTTACGCATTAATTTGTCTGCTACTTTTTGCCAGCCCTCTCTCCTGGCTTTGGCAGACTTTGAGGTGTTACCTGTCGTTTTAATTAATGACTCAAATTCGGCATAACCTTCCATTAAAAGCTCTTGTTCTGCTTGGGAGAAAAACTGTGGGCGTTCTTTGGCCATGCTGAACAGCCAATAGCAGCGCTGTTGATCAATGTTTCTACTATCGATACATTTCCCCTTTTAAACAAAAGCATGAACGCGCAGTTGTCTCAGATAACTCAATCCAGCCATACTAATCATAAACAACAGGTGTGTTGGAAGAACCCAATTAGCCGGATCATGATTAGCCGGATGAAATCATCTTGGATGTGTCATTTGATCTCGGATGTTTTAAGCAACGTACGAAGAACGGACCCCAGGTGACCTCAAAGAAAAGAAAATGGTGAGAACAACAAAGTTCATAAAGTTACAAATACAAATAAACTTAAACCTTCCCCCAAATACTCAATTACTTTAAAAAACAACAAATGCCTGTTTTCATTATTTGTTAGTGAGGGGGTAAATCCCTCACACCAGCCTTGAAGTAACAAATGCATGAACTACTTTTTCAGCATCAACAGAATATTTCTAATTTTGGCAATATTCCAGAGGTGAAAAAAGGAAACTCTGGAAACCTGTTTAATATGAGATTTAAAAGGACACGTCTTGGTCAAAAATAACACCAAGATTTTTACTTTATTACTAGAGACCAAGTTAATGCCATCCAGATTAAGTGATTAATTAAGAAGTTTATTTTTTGAGGATACGGTCCAAAGATTACAACTTCTGTCTTGTCAGAATTTAAGTGCAGGAAATTGAGCATCCAGCTTTAGATGTAATTGATTGGATTCATCAGGATTTATGGATAATCCTGATGAATTGTTATACTGAGTGTCATCAGTATACCAGTGGAAATTAATCCCATGCTGTCTGATAATTTTGCCAATTGGAAGCATATATATAGTAAAGAGAATTGGTCCAAGGACTGAACCCTGTGGTACTATTCAATTATCAAAATTGGCTAATTATAGGCTTTATGGATCTCACGTTGAAGAAATCCACTTGTCACATCGGCTCAATAGTCAATCAATAGTCAGAAGAAGGTGAAAAAGTAGGAAAAGGTGCATCAGTTGCAGAATAATTATATATCATTGGATAGATGCTACTATGAAATTAAAGACAATGTCAAAAGTTTGTTTATTAAATGATGAATGCTTTGTGTTGTACTTAACATTTTCAACTGTAGGATTTTAACTTTCCTGTAATAATGTTGCCCTGATTAAAAATTATAAATTTCAATCTGCATCCATATGTTCTGGTGGACCAAATCTTTCTAGAAATGCAGATGGGGGGCCACCCAAAATCAGTACAGGGGCCACAAACGGCCCCCGGGCCGCACTTTGGACATGCCTGCTCTACAGGCTTCATTGGTCAGTTCATGGGAGAGTGATCAGAGTCGTGTTCTCTGTGACACGGTGCGGTCTCACTCACCTGGCTACTTTGCTGAGTCTCTGTCGTCATTGATGCATTAGCGAGAGAACAAAGCCATAACTTTAATATTTAGAGCTGTTTTATCTCAGAAAACATGATGCCTCTAAACAAAAGTGCTATGCAGTCACAGCAGCAGATGCTTTTCCACAACACTGTTGTGATTTCAACATCTGGGCAGAGGGGGGGGGGGACCTTTGCAAAACCTCTGGAGCCATGCTCCTTTTAATTAATGTTTTTTTTTTGGTCTAAATTGACATTTGTGTAACATTTGTTATCATTGTGTCATTTTTCTCATGTAAATGGATGAAGAAAAAGCCCCACGTATCGGGTATTGGTTTGCCTGATGTCAAAATAATCTGTATTGGTATCGATCTTAAAAATCTTGTATCGTTCCACCTTGTTGTGAAATTATACACTGTTTAAAGCAATTTATTGTTTAATAAATAACTCTGTATGTTAGGTATTGTCCAGTAAATATCAGCCAGAGAGCTGATGTCAGGACAATGGTTGAAAGGGATGATTTGAGCACTGGCGATCTTTTAACAGCAAAGTGTGCACACAAATAGAGGGACAACTTCTCTTTAAGTTCAAAAAGTTATTAACAGAAATAAAATGAACATCCAGAGAGCATCGCTATATAATGCTGTTTATCTGAATTAACACTATATTTCAATCAACAAATCCTCTCTACAAGGCTAGTAAACTTTACTAAAACGACTAAGCAAAATTAAGATAAAAAGAAGCTAAGCTAAGGAACTATGTACATGCAAAAGAAACAAAAGATAAAATAAAAATGGTTATCATCAGAATAATTCAGTGAATCCTGGTTCACTGCAGATCTGAGTTAAAGAACCAAAGTTCAACTTAAAGAACATGGAATGGAGTTAAATTAGCTTAGTTTAGAACATTTGGTATGTGTTTAACCCATTCACAATGCAAATCCTGAGATAAGCAAACATCATCTGACTAAATAACATTTTAAAGAAAGATTTTCTCAGTAAAATCATTAACTTTAGGGACGCTTGATTTTATTAATGAGATTATACCTCCGGGAGGCTAGGGGTCGCTGTAGCAATCGGTCACTAAAATCGGCTAATCATAAAGTTAAACAAAACTCCTTTAAATTGACATTAATATTCCATATTAATGCAGTAATAACGCTCATAGCGCTATCGAACGATGACGATGGAATTTAAACAGCTTCGGATTTATTTTGGTCGCAGTGAGTGGACCGGATAACATGAAAATAAATCAGTGTATCTTGTGGAGATAACGTTTGTTATAACCATTAAATCACGCTCGAATTACATCGGAAATGGCATAGTATCACAATGCTAACGGGAGTGACTCGGTAGGTCCATGTGCTTAAAAACACAATGTAACTGCATCACACAAACCTTCCAAACAACTATTTAACTTGCCCTGTTTGTTTCTCTGAGTGAGTTCGGTTCACGTTGGGCGTCCAAGGAAGAGCAGTGGTCCAGGAAACGTTGGTTCTTTCAGCAGCGGGCCAGCGGCTCTGCAGCTAGCCGAAACATGGTTGATTTCAGCTCCTTTTTGCTCCCAGTTTGGGAAGTGGGTAAAGGAGGCCGATCCACGCTGAGAAGATTAAACAAGGCTTGTTTTGGCATTCTTTATTTCAGCGGCTGCAAAATTAGCTCTGTTTCTAGTCAGCAGTTTCTCCGGGGCCAGTTAGGTTCTCTGCTCCGCAGAGGACGAGAATTTCTCCACCTTTTGTCCCTCCATTGAAGCGAGGGGGAGATGAGTTTCACAGGAGGCCTGTTCTGTGCAGCTTGTGAGCATTTTGAGCCCCATGAAGTCCGCATGGTGGCTGGTCTGGTCCCAGCTCCCTCTCCTTGAGGGCTCCAAGAAGAAGTGGGCTTGTGAATATTAGAGGGTTGTCCTGTGGGAGCAAAGTTTTATAGCACTGATAGAACCCTGCTGAGGGGGTGGACCCTTGGTGCCTGTGAAATTTATTTAGCTTCTAACTCGATGTGGATTTTGTCCATGGCTCTGATGGCATACAAACCTCTAGTATGAATCCAGGAGTAAACATTATCGTCTGTAGCCACAAGATGGCTCCAAGGGTTGTAAAAACTATTGGTATGCCATCACGCCATGGCTAAATCCAGAGTGAATTTTGAACAATATGTGACATGGGGGAAGGAACAAAATTCATATTTGATTGGAAGCAACAGGAATTTGGGACCCTCTGTTATGGGAGTTTTGGGTGGAATTCTAAACAATAGTAACTGAGTTCCCCATCTTTACTAAATGACAAAACGGTGGTATGATGTTCCAGCACTTTTATTGAGAAACAGAGCAGAGATTCACATAGTTGGAAAGTAATCGCACCCCTCGGTTCCGCTGCGGTCTGCGTCTGCCCTGTCTGTCTCTGTCTCACTTTCCGGCTTCCCCTAATACTGCACCGTGGCCTTGGCTAGAGACATAACAAAGACAGTCTATCATAGACAATAATCATTCTACGCAGCTGCAGCATTTGGCCTTTCAATCAGCAAACAGTGGATCTTATACACAGACATCAGGTCTCCAGGCCTCCTCTGTCCGAGTGGTGTGAGGCCATAGTGACTTCAGAATAATAATTATATAATAAAACATTCCTCTCTTTTTCTTTTTTTTTTTTTTGATGATGGCGTCGTCAGCATCAAGACAAAACAAGATGACCCATCACTTGAAAATGTGAACAAAGCACAGAGGAACCCTTTCTGTAAGCTCGTAAAGTGGGACCCAAAGGGTTCCTGTGTTGGAACCGGGTAGTGCTGGAACTTTTAGTACAGATCAACATGAATGCTTCAAAGAGGTTTAACACACAAGATCAAAGGTTTAGCTTTTATCTACAATTTAGGATTCATCTAATTAGGTAAGGCCTGTTTTAGGTACCTATGCGCACATTATTTTGAAATTACATTAGACTATGGTAAGCTAAACCTGTTCAGTAACCAAGGTCGAATCCGTCTACTCTGACCCACCCTGAATACCCTCCTACTCCTTTCTCCACTCACCCCTACGATGGACAATAATCCACCACTCCAAACTTACAACACCAGGAGCAAAGGCAGGAGGGGTTCAGTGCGGGCAGGGGAACCACAGAAAAAGCTACCCCCAGGGGGTAGTAAAAACTGGCAAGCCCCCCTCCCAGGGAGATCTGCTCTCGGCCAATCTGAGCCTGAAAACCCTGTATTGAATCTAAGTGTTATCATTACCAGCTAATATTAAAGGATCTTTAGAGCCAATCCGATCCTGGTTCTTCCTATATCAAATCAAAAGGTGCATAAACCATAGATCCTTGTGTGTCTGAAGCAAACAGTTTCCATTTTTTACCATAAAACCATATTGATCAACATGATGTAATATTAAAGTGTAGATCTCATAACAAAAAAAAATCAAACATGTGAGTCAGTGGAACAGAGCAGTTAAACAAACAGCAACAGAATATGAGAAGAGTTCTAAACGTCAAGAACGCAAAGTTAAGGAAACCTTCAGGCCTTTCAGGCACAAGGCAGAAAATAATCTAATCGCGCTTAGGGTCTCTTCAGGCAACTCCTCCAATTGAAGAATAAGGAATCAGAGTTCTCTGGCTTCTTCATCCCCAGTCCTCTTCTTGGTTCCTCCTCATAGGCTGGACGATTGAGCTGGATGGTAATAAGCATTCAGTTCTGGATGGGCACTGAGCATTTTATTTTGCATTTCTCTCTAATAAAACACTTTGTGAAGATGGTCTGCAGACACGAGTCCTTGTTTCCACTGGAGAACAGAAACAAGGTGTAATTAGTGTTCTTATCAAAAAAAAACATTCATGTGTCATTTATTAAAACATCCTCCAAGTACTTTCACTTTCAAGATATTTCTGTCCACAATTATTTAGCTCTCAGAATTCTGCAATTTAATTATTAGTTAAAAAAGAGTAATCTTTAGGTTCAAATGTATCTGCAGTAAATTCATAGTTATTCTTAACCGAATGCTTTCAATGTGTGTCTTAACTGTTGTTGTCTGACAGTTGAACTTCTCTGCAACATAAGTTCATCAACATATTTGTTTCATGACATTTCCCGTTTTATTTTGAAAACCCAACTGAGAAAAAGAAAGCCTTTCCATGTGAAAGCCTTTTCCCTCTTTCTCTCTCTTTTTTTTTTTTTTTTTTAAAGAAGAAAGTGAGGTGCTGTTCTGGACAGAAAAGACAACATATTTACACCATGCTGTTACTGTTCAAGGACGCCAAGGTTCTACAAAACAAAGCAGTGAGCAGGAGAGAACAGAAGCTTTTGAAAATGTTCTAACATTGTTGATCAACCAAAGCTACTTAAGCAAATCCGAATTATTTCCCAAATTAATCCTAAAATAAAGTAAACCTGACATTGTGTACATTGTGATTATTTATTTTCTTAAACTGAGGATTGAGGACTTTGATTAAGACGTTCTTGGATGAACGCGTCTCTGCGTTCCTATTTGTCTAGGCCTCTGCAATCTGATCTATGATCTATGTATTCTGAGTGCCTGGTCAGGAAGGGTTAAGGTTCTCTGAAGCTTTCTGTTTTCAGCAACCCTGAAAACCCAGAACCCTTTACAGTCAGTGTTAGGTGTCAGGTAACCTGTGGGACCACCTCGTCGTCTCTCTGGTTCCACCAGCTGTGTCAAGTCCACAGCAGCTCGTCCTGGGTGCCATGCCCCAGGGGTCTCCACACCCCCCTGTGTGGAACGTCTCTCATTGTAAGGATCTCACCTTATGTCCCGTTCAAGATGTTCTTTACACAACAGGAGTTCCAATGTGGGATGCCTTTGCTGCTTTAATGTTCCTCAGAGAAAACCTTCATTCATTGATACATCATCAAGCTGTTACCCTTTCATCATCACAGCCCCCCAACCATCCTGACCAGATCCAAAATGTCCCCATAATTTAATCTAATTAAATTAATCTTACTTATTTTCTGTATGTAAGACGATAGTTGAAAGATATTAAATCTCCATAAATATTGTACCCATTTTACCCTGATGCTTTAATCCTAAATTTACCCATGTTAGTTAGTAGGATGTGTCATTATGCTAATTTTATTGCAACCTTATCCATTTTAGCCAGTAACCTTTTCTTTGCGTTTTATTGATGCCTGCCGGATTGGCAGAAATCAGCTTGCTCTAAGATGTTCATTAAATGAAATGCTATTTAAAAGTTCAGATTGCTCTACGTATATAGTGAAAACAAATTAATTAATTTATTAAACTGTTGATATAATACCCACTTAATTTATTAAGTTGCTCCATGATTCCATCAAGGTGCTTCTTTAAAAGTGTTCACCTTTACATAATCTTAATGTGTTTCGTAATGTGTGTTTTGTTTTAATTGTGTACAACAAAATCTGAAGTGAAATGCATGAAGTCGTGTCTGCAGAACTCATCTATGTGTTTTTGTCGAAGGTTGTCCGATGCCTCAGCCATAGTCCTTCATTGTCCATTTTCAGTCCAATGTCTGATATCAGCAGCCCAACATTCTCCTTCTCATCAAGAGTCCATCATCCAGTCCTAACGCCTGCAAACAGAATGAATTCTGCCAGCATTTTTGCCAAAGAAAACGCTCCATAGGTTGAAAAGAAATTACAGCAAAACAGTCACAAACATTTTAACTACAGTGTTCCCTCTAACATGACAAACATAAAAGAAACAAAAGGATAAAAAATAAATCAAACTTTGTCTCTGACAAAATAAAACTCTAAACTATAATGGTATAATGGTCGGGGTCCCCACTTATCAAAGCTGCGAACGTCTTCGCAACAGTCAAGGACTTAAGCATCCCTGCCGCTTTCATCCACAACAGAAGTGGACAGCCTCTTGCATAAAACCAAGACAAGAGGACTTTAATGGACCAGCTGCAAACTGCTCAGCTGGTCACCCGTTCTCCAGGTGAAAATCACTCTGCCCATCCTCCTCCCAGCATGAGAGTCCGTATTTCAGCTGAAAACGTAATTTTAATAAAATTTTGAATTTTAGTTTAATGTTCAAACCTTAGTCACCGTTCGGTATTGCGAACCCTGTTTTATTTGCCTTAAGGATTAAATATAATTCATTATCTCTACCGGCTTTTACTTTTACTATCTTTTAGGTTTACAGTTTTAAATTTTAAAATTTCTTGAGGTATACTTTAAAATGGGGTTTAAATTTCAAAAGCTTGCAAGCATTTTTGACCAATTGCGTTTGTTTTTTAAAAGAGCTGGAAAATAATCCCCTTACCGTCTCATGAAAGAAAGGTTCAGATCTTCGCGCCGACGCCCAGAGACTCTCCGAGACCAGGAGCTCCTCCACATCCCTTGAAAATCCATTTGGGGTACCAGAGGCCGGATAACCTCTCCGGGTTGGCCAAAACAGCTCCTGTCCTCGGACTCCCTCGCTCGTCGGTCGGAGATCCTGTTCGTGACGCCAAATTGTTATGGGAGTTTTGGATGGAATTCTAAACAATAGTAACTGAGTTCCCATTTTTACTAAATGACGAGACGGTGGTATGACGTTCCAGCACTTTTATTGAGAAACAGAGCAGAGATTCACATAGTTGGAAAGTAATCGCACCCCTCGGTTCCGCTGCGGTCTGCGTCTGCCCTGTCTCTGTCTGTCTCACTTTCCGGCTTCCCCTAATACTGCACCGTGGCCTTGGCTAGAGACATAACAAAGACAGTCTATCATAGACAATAATCATTCTACGCAGCTGCAGCATTTGGCCTTGCAATCAGCAAACAGTGGATCTTATACACAGACATCAGGTCTCCAGGCCTCCTCTGTCCGAGTGGTGTGAGGCCATAGTGACTTCAGAATAATAATTCTTATAACACCCTCACAGGCACAAAAGTCCTCCCCTCTCAGCAGGGCTCCATGCTATATAACCTTGCTCCCACAGGACAAAGCAGCTCTTCTTCACTTCTTTCATCGGGCCTCACGAGGCCAGAAAGACACAAGCCAGCACAGGGGAGAAATCTCTCTTCACCTGGGGGACATGACCGGGCAAATCATAGTTTAAGTCTGCTGTCTTAACTTCAGCGTAAAACGCCAGAGGAGATAATACCTTCGTGCCAAAGCAGCTTTGTTTATTTCTTCTCAGCCTTTACAGGGAAGCGGACTCCAAACGGAGCTGGAAAGTTGGCAAAGGACCCACTTTCCCATGCTGAGGAAAGATCTGCTGAATTCGTGACCGCAGCCGGGTCAGAGAACGCTGCAGAGCCCCAGGCCTCCGATCCTGACCATGTTTCGGCTAGCTCATGACCACATGTCTGCTGCTGCTAGGCTTCAGAGCCGCAGGCTAGCCCACTGCTGAAAAGACCAACGATTTCCTCTGCTTTTCCGCTGCTCCCTTCCTTGGATGGCCAAAGTGGACCGAACTCAGACGAGGCACTGACAGGTTGGGCAGAGAGACCAAAGGGAAAAGTTACATGGTTATTGGGAAATGTTTGTGTAATTCAATTCAGTTCAATTCAATTTTATTTATATAGCGCCAAATCATGAAACATGTCATCTCAAGGCACTTTACAAAGTCAAGTTCAATCATATTATACAGATTGGGTCAGATTATACAGATTGGTCAAAAATGTCCTATATAAGGAAACCAGTTGATTGCATCAAAGTCCCGACAAGCAGCATTCACTTCTGGGGAAGTGTAGAGCCACAGGAAGAGTCATCTGCATTGTACATGGCTTTGCTGCAATCCCTCAATGTGTTTACATGCTGGTTTCAACACAAAGAGCTCATTGCTAGCATTCGGTACCATATAATTGCAGATGTGATTTGAATGTGTTTTTATGGTTATAACAAATGTTATCTCTATCGGGGTTTCATACATTGATGGTATATTAATGTTTATGTTAACCGGCTCACTCATTATGGCTAAAAATAAAGCTGAAGTTCATCTGGGCGCTGCGTTTTTTTGTTTACCTTCTCTTTCACTCCGCCACTTAAACTCGAGTGTCAATGTTGTTGTTTTTTTAATGGTGGTCGAGCGGCTTAAAGTCGGAATAAAACTCCTTTCCCACTGTCTAAAAAATGACGTCTGATTTCCAGCTGGCCTCCTGCCACCGCTGCGTTATTGCACAAATGCTTTGGAAAATAATGCATGCACATGAAAGCAATCACTACGCATACAGCATCTTACTTTACAAGAAATAATCCTCACTGTCTCATAAACACGTTGTTTCATTAAGGAGTTGCAACGCAGGTTTTTTGGTGCAAATTTTGTAATTAAAGCTCATTGTTAACGTGAGCTGGTCTGTGTGCTGGTCGTTCGCTGCACTTGTGCTGAGCGAAAAAAGTCTGGTTGCCTCTGATTTATGCCTGTTTGCTGCTGTGTAGCTACAGAGTGGTGGAGCTACAGCAGCTGTGATCTCTCTCACAGTTGCGTTTGGTTTCAGGATATGATTTTTCCTGTGAACATTGTTTTTCTGACTTCTTTTGTGAGTTTAAATTTATCCCAAGTTGTATTTTGGGATACATGCTTATTTTCATACATATCATACTTGACGGTAGAAAGGAGTTTATTACAGCCTGTTAAACATATACACAAAATTGTGAGAATAACATTAAAGCAAAGAGAGCTCTGGTATCAGAAAAGTATCGGTATCTGCAGATACCAAAATTCTGGTATCTGAATCGGATCGAAAGTAAAAAATCTGGATCGGTGGAGCCACAGTTCGCCGGTCACAGAGCTGGTTTAAGTTTTTTTTTATCTTTGCAAAAATTTTATAATGCTTTTTATAAACTTGTGAGTTGTGATAATTAATTTCTGTGCAACAAAAGGCAAAGCAGAGCTTGATTGTTGTAATGTGTGATTTGTGTTAAATTAAAACGTATGTCGTCATTATAGCTATGGTTACGTGTCTCGCATTGTCCCTCACCAGCATTCTGTTGTTCCACATTTGCTTATTTGAAATCTGGTCACCCTAGATGGGAAGCATTTTCTGCACCCACTATTTGCTTAAAGGAGCGAGTCTGCTATTTTTCCAGAAGTTTCCCCAAGTCTATTTCTGAATAACTACACATGTGCAAGACAATTTATCTGCTGTTCTGCTCCTCAGGGGATCACATGAAGAAAAATCTCCCAAATCCACTCTTGTCTTGTTGCTTTCTGCTGAGGCCTTCCTCTTCTTGTCATAAACTGGACGCTGTTTGCTTCTTGCGACTCTCAGCCATGTACAAAGTATGCAGTGTGAGCAGCGGAGCTACAATGAACGGCTAACACTGAAGCTAACTGCTAAGCTAACCAGATACATAAACACTAGAAGTGCACAGCCAGCAAACGGAAACTAACAAGGAACGAGCACACTGGCGTTACGTGAACAAGTCAGAATGAAGGCATGTGGGACAACCAATGAATAAGGTGATTCTTCCAGAACTTGAGGGGGGGGGGGGGGGGGGGGGGGGGGCAGGAACAAAACTCTGAGAAATCCTGCCCTTCTTCAAATAACAGGATTGGTTGGAGTTTTTACAGTGCTGCAGCTTTAACAAAGATCTAATTTTTAACCTCCTTTTTCTGAATACATAATTTACCCAGTATAACAAACAGTGTTTCTGAACAAAATTACCAACTATAGCGTTAAGCCTGAATGTCAAGGACAAAAATCAGAGATAACAAATGTTTCTGTTTAATGTAGAACAACATTTTTGAAGTGAAAGATATGCAGGATTGTGTAGATTTTAATGTCTAATGCAGAGATCAAAACTACAATTCAAGAGCCATAAGTGTTTTTTTGAGCTATTTAGAGTTGAGGTCTATCTTGTAGAGCTGGGGTGGTACCAGCCCTGATAATCAATGGGGGGTAGTGGGAAATAACAATAACTGATTCCCCATTTATATATTGAATAAAAGGAAACATTAATATCAAGTTCCAGCACTTATTGAGAACCAGAGCAGAGACAAAGTAATCACACACCTGGCTAGGCCAAGGAATTTTACTTTGTAAATCTAATTAATATCTTCTGGTTTTCTCTCCTCAGACATTTCACAGCCTCTTGTTCTCTTGGAAGGTTCTTGCTGATCAATCTGCCAGTGGCCAAGAGAGGAACTTCATTATTAACCTGAAGGAACCAAACACCAAAGACATGAAAGAGGAAGAACCAGAACCTCAAGGAATTAAAGAAGAACAGCTTGGACTGTGTATCTTTCCAGATGAAAAGGAACTTGTTAAGCAGGAGACAGAAACCTTTGTAGGGTTTTCTGCTTGTGACAAACTATTTCAAGTTGAACCTGAACAGCAACAGATGAACGTGACAAAGGAGGAACCAGAACCTGTAGAGATTAAAGAGGAACATGGGGATCTCTGGAGTAATGAGGATGAGGAGCAGCTTGTAGTGAAGCAGGAGGCTGGCACCTTTAAGGTGACTCCTCTGGATTTAAAACATGACACAAATGAACCAGAAGAGAAAATGAACCAACTTCTCAATGCAGACTCCTCTGAAGGTGAGAAGCAGCATCAGCAGGATAATAATCAAGAAGAGTCAGGATCAAACACAGATGAAGAGCTAAAGCGTAAAAAGAGACGAGAAAAAAACAAAGATCACAGTGAGGGTTCAAAACTAAAAAGACATAAGACCAATAAACCTTGTGAAGCATGTGGTAAATGTTTCACTAAGTGTAGATGTTTGACTAATCAAATTAGGAAAAATAGAGAGAAATCTTTACTGTGTGTGCTTTGTGGAAAAGGTTTTCATAGTCCAAGTAATTTGAGTATCCACATGAGAGCCCACACAGGGGAGAAACCTTTCTCCTGTCCAACTTGCGCAAAAGGGTTTTATCATAAAGGTCACCTGAGTGTTCACATAAGAACTCATACTGGTGAGAAGCCATACGCTTGTGAAATGTGTGATAAATCTTTCAGCGTTGGTAGTCGTCTGGCTTCTCACATGAGAACGCACACAGGGGAGAAGCCTTTTTACTGTTCAACTTGTGCAAAAGGGTTTTCCACTAAAGGTTACCTGAGTAGGCACATAAGAACTCATATGGAAGATAAGCCGTATGCATGTGAAATGTGTGATAAATCTTTTAGCTTGGGTAGTTATTTAGCTGGTCACATGAGAACGCACACAGTGAAGAAGCCTTTCTCCTGTCCAACTTGTGCAAAAGAGTTTTCCCGAAAAGATCACCTGATTATGCACATAAGAACTCATACAGGTGAGAAGCCTTATCATTGTAACGTGTGTGATAAATATTTCAGCAATGGTAGTTATTTAGCTGTTCACATGAGAACGCACACAGGTGAGAAGCCTTTCTCCTGTCCAACTTGTGCAAAAGGTTTTTCAACTAAAGGTAACCTGATTATACACGTAAGAACTCATACGGGCGAGAAGCCTTATCATTGTAAAGTGTGTGATAAATCTTTTGCTTCCTCTCATAGTAGGCTTATACATATGAGAACTCACACAGGTGAGAAGCCTTATCACTGTCAAGTGTGTGATAAATCTTTTACTGCCTCTACTAATATGATTAAACATATGAGAACTCACAGGTGAGAAGCTGTATGCTTCTAAAGCGTGTGCTAAGTCTTTCAGAAACAGTTGTCATCTGGCTGATCACATGCTAACCTACAGGTGAGAAGCCTTTCCTGTGTCTGATGTGTAGAAAATGTTTCTTCAAGCAAAGCAATCCAAGTGTTCACATGAGAATTCATGGTGATAAGATGCCTCACTCTTCAGATACATATTAAAATCAATGACTGTTGTAAATTAGCTAAACAACATACACTTCATTTTAATCATTAAATCACAAGTTCCAACTTCTGTTAGATTGTTAGAGCCGGTTTTAGGAGTTAAATTCTTTTGTCATTCCTATGTTATTCATTTGGATAAATGATTGAGCTCATGTGACAGTATAATATGAAATGATCTACTCTTCATAGAAGTTTTACTTTTTTACTATCAAAGCTGACTGTTTTTTAGCGCTGTTTATAGTTCAACCCACTCACAAAAAACTATTTCTATAAAGAAAACCACAGATCATGATGCTAATACCAAGTGTCACTGTGGATGTAATGTGTGTTTTAATGATGTCCAGGTTGAGTTGTTGCAAACATGTCATTTTGAGTTTAGTTTCATCTCGGGGATGTGAACACCACCCACATTTGCTAAATTCCTGCATGAACTCAAACAGTAACCATGTTGCACTTTTTGTTACTTATTGTAACCCTGAAGATTTTTATGTTGAATTGTACAGAATGTATTTGTAATTTGTAATTGTATGAACGTTAAATGTAGAGAAGTTGAATTTTCTGTTGTCATAACTTACTGAAAAACTCAGCTTCTGGGGCTTATATGAGGTCTTGATGTTAGCCCCATTTACACTACCCTTTTCTAACCGTGCCGTGAACAGTCCGAGCTCGGTAACCCAGCCAGGACGTCATTTACACTTTCGAGTGTAAATGGAACGCAAACTGAACTGCACTGTGCCAGACACAACCGAGCCGCGCTAAATCTAGGCCAATTCGATATGTGGGCTCGGCCCGTTTTTTTAGTGGCACGGTTCTCTGATAACAAAGAGCGCATGAACAGACCACGTCATCTCATCAGACATTCATAAAAATACTAGCTTCCCTAGTTCCAGTGATGATTCTGCTTAGCAGTGTGATGAACCTCAACGTCTGTCATTTCCTCCGTCTGTAAGCTTTTGTGCAATTATACACAGTTTAAAGTTATTTAATGTTTCATAAATAACTCTCTGTTAAGTATTGTTTGGTGATAATCAGCTCTTAAGCTACTTTTAAGACAATGGTTGAAAGGGATGAATTTGAGCACTAGCAATCTTATCATCAAACTCTGCACACACAGAATAAAGGAGTTACAACTTCTTTTCAAGTTCAAGAATTTAATAGCAGAAATAAAATTAACATCACTATATAATGCTGTATCTGAATTTACACTATATTTCGATCAATAAATCCTCTCTACTAGGCTATTGAAATTTAACTAAACTACTAAGCAAAATGAAGATTAAAATGAAGCTAAGCTAAGGAACTATTTACATACAAAGGTAAACAAAAGTGGTTGGTCATAATCAAAATAATTCAGTGAATCCTGTTCACTGCAGATCTGACTCAAAAAACATGGAATGGGGTTAAATTAGCTAATTTAGAAAAACATTTGGCATGTGTTTCAATCCACTCACAATGCGAATCCTGAGTTACACAAAACACTATTTGATGAAATAATATTTTGTTTAAGTTAAAGAATCAAAGTTCAACTTAAAAAAAGTGAATTAGTGTTAAATTAGCTTGACTTATTCAGAACATTTCACATGTGTTTCAACCCATTCTCAATGCAAATCCCACGTTAACCAGAACACTATGTTGAGTAAATGGCATTCTAAAGACTGACTCAGCAAAATGATTACCTTAAAGCACTTAAATTTATCAATGCAATAATACCTCCGGGAGCTAGGGGGCGCTTCAGCGATCTGTCGCTTAATCGATTAAAGCCTAAAGTTAGCACAATAGGGGGTTTTCAGCTGACGTCACGCTCACGTGACTACTCAGCGCGTCCGCCATATTGGGTGGCAGTCGTTTCGCACCGTTGACCTGCGTTGTATGACGCCTTAGGCAGTATTGGAAGTGAACAATGGGGAAAACGTGTTTAATGGTTGGTTGCACGGCCCGTGGAGGTGGAGAACAACGCTCTTTCTATCGCCTACCAGCCGTAATAGTGAATCAGTGTGAAAAAACAAAACAGCTCTCTGAACAACACCGTCACCTATGGCTGACACGGATATCCAGGTCCGATTTGGACGGTGTTAAGCTGGAATACGCCAGAGTCTGCGGTGCTCACTTTGTCACAGGTAATTAACTGTTAAGTATTTAAAACATGTAAGAAGAATATATTAATAATAGGGCTTGGGCGTTATGACTTATTACTTTCCGCGGCTGTCATGTTGACTGCCTCCGCCGCCTCTACTGCCTATTACTACCGTGTACTGTATTCCCTCTCTCAGCCATGTTTTAATTTGATTAATTTCACCTTAACTTGATTTCAATATGGTAAACCGTTGCTGTATTGTGGGCTGTAACAGCGCAACACATGATCGCCATGGGAAAAACATAGAAACGGATTAATTTTCCACCGCTTTCCTGCCTGGAGGCGCAACCACGGAGAACAACTGTTAGTGATAACAAAGAGTCGTCGGCTCGCTTGGATCGCGGCTGTAAGTCGACCGAACATAACTTTCCACAGTATCCCGATGTCAATGAGAGTGTGTTCTAAACCTTTGAAACACATAGCAGCTAGTTAAAAGTACATTACATGCGCGAGTGGTTGTTAGCACTGACGGTTAGCGCTAACGGTTAGCATGTGCCAGAGCCCGTCTGAGCGCAGCTTACCTTTGAACGAGTTACAGAGATAACAAAGAGTCGTCGGCTCGCTTGGATCGCGGCTGTAAGTCGACCGAACATAACTTTCCACAGTATCCCGATGTCAATGAGAGTGTGTTCTAAACGTTTGAAACACATAGCAGCAAGTTAAAAGTACATTACATGCGTGAGTGGTTGTTAGCGCTAATGGTTAGCATGTGCCAGAGCCCGTCTGAGCGCAGCTTACCTTTGAACGAGTTGCTGTGTTCCCACTGTTTGCTGGCTTTATGATCTGCAGCTCCTACCGGCGCCAATACGGTAAATACAACTTAATTTTTCACTGGTCATTGTTCTGCTTAAATAATTAAAGCCGCGAGCGGCGTCGATCGGCCCTGCAGCTAAGCGTCTTCGCGCACCGCCGGCCGCCAGCCACCGCAGAAGCATGCGACACATTTGCGTCGGATTGTTTACATTTTTACCATCTTATTAAAACTCACCCGTCCACGTATGATGGCGATTTCCTTGATGTACATAACCAGATGTGAACTGGTTGTGAGCCTCTAGACCCTTGTAAGCTCCATGGTTTAATGGTTTTTACGACCGCCCATTACTAAGGGGTGGTCCTGTTTCGGTTGAATTTGCATGTTATCTAAGCCATTACAGGCCTTTGTTTGGTATGGTATAAAGCTTGTTACTCATCATTACTCCAGACTTTTTGAATTGAGAAAGCTTCCGGGAGAGGAAGCGAAACGTCTTCAACTACGGAAAACAAGTCCAGTTGCTTTGTTTTTTACCTTTTTTTGGGAGGTTCCTTGGTTGCTCCTCGCCTCCTAGTGGCGATCTGCGGTACTACCGCTCTCTGGGATTGAAGCCGGAAGCAGCAAAACAAAACAGCGCCGCCCGTAACATTCAGGATGTTATGGTTAGACAGAGTCGGCTTTTGGGACGTGGATAAGCCAAACGAACGTCTAATAAGGATTTACAGATGCAGTAAACAACGACAGACACTGAGGTTCATCACACTGCTAAGCAGAATCATCTCTGGAAATAGTGTGGCATGGTAAGGAAGCTAGTATTATGAATCTCTGAAATTTGTCTGAATGGAGTGTGAATCGGGACGTGCAGCCAGACATGCCAGAAAACCCGCGGACAGTCAGCTGACTGTAAGGGCATGACGCGGTCTGCTCATGTGCTCTTTGTTATCAGGTAACCGGGATAAAAAAAACCTGTCCGAGACCTACTAGGGAACTGGTCCGCAGTTAGCGCGGTCAGGTTATGTTTAGCGCGGTCCGGTTCAGTCTGCTGACGGTTTACACACAAGAGTTATCTCGGTTACCGAGCTCGGACTGGTCTCGGCTCGGTTAAAAAAGTGTAGTGTAAACGGGCCAATAGTTCAGCCAGCCTCCCTCTCCTCCTTTTGTCTTAGTGAGGGAGGAGGTGAGACGCAGTAGCTTTGTCCTGGCGTGCTCCAGGGAGAAGTCGTCTGAGAGAAGTGTGGTCAGAAGTGAGGCCTAACCTTTTTGTCTGTGGGGTGGTTTACAGCAGGCACCCTGCTGAGAGAGAGGCCATCCCAGCTGACTCTCTCCTTTGTGACTCTGGAGAAATTCTTTGCTTAAAATGCATTCTGATTCCTTCCGATTGTGGCTGATCCCTTGCACCCCAGTCATGGACTATTTCAGTCACTTCCCTCTTGCAGGAGGCTGCGGTCCATCAGGACCAAAACCTCACGTCACAAGAACAGCTTTTTCCCATCTGCTACCGGTCTTATGAACAAGGCCAAGAGCCGCCTGTGACTCTGGACACTGTCTCTCGCTTACTTACAAGCTTCTGCGTTACATTAACGCACAGTCTACTGAATGTATATTACTTCTGTATATATATTGATTTTATTCAATTTTACTTTATTTTATTGTATTTCTATTTCTGTCTGCACCATCATCACCAAGTCAAATTCCTTGTATGGGCAAACCTACCTGGCGATTAAACTTGATTCTGATTCTGATTCCCCATCGTACATGTTCAAAATAAACACAATTTAGCCATGGTGTGATGGCATAACAAAGCCCTGATTAGACTGTCGTTTGTCTTATCCACTTCCCAAAAGCCGACTCTGTCAAGGAAGGTTGCCTTCTTCGCCTGCCTCTCCGCAAGCAATGAAATATCACAATTATAACGAAACATAACTTTCTGAATGTCACGGGCGCCACCATTTTTATTTGCTTGAATCCCTCCTTCAATCCCAGAGATAATTAGTACTGTAGATCGTCACTAGGAGGCGAGGAACCGTGCTAGCTTGAGGTGTAAATGGTCGCAAGAACCAAGCTTTGCACAGTTAACTGATCCAAGCTCGGTCCGAACTAGGCATGGATCAGTAAAAAAATGGTAGTGTAAATGGGGCTGTTGTCTCACTGCTTGTAGGAGGTGATTTGACAGGGCGGCTCTTTTCAATGTGGTCTTGGCTCAGGCAATCAGCAGCCAACTGTTCATAGTTCAATAAGTCACCCCTTTTAGATAGCTAGCACAACACAACAGAGTACGATTAGTGTTCTTATCCAGATCAATACGGTCATCCTTTACTTAAAACCTTCTTCAAGCAATTTCCCAATCAGATATTCTTGTTCACGTTTACTTTCAACTTAGCCTAGAAGTTCTGCAATGCAATCATTACATGCAAGTTAGCTGACACATGGATGTATAGTCAACAGTGTTAAGATATCAACTGGGTCAAGTGGAACGAACCGCTTAACCCAGAACTTCATGCCACACTTAGATAGCACCAGATTCAAGGAGATGACTCAAATCTGTCAGATAGCATCCCGGAGGTGACACAGTTTCTCTACTGATGACACAGTTAAGAAGCGTACTGCCTTTGGATGGGTGTGAACCTAAACTCCTTAATAATGTTTGTGAGATAAACAGTTGGGGGTTCTTGCCGATCAAGAGCCCATCAGCGCTGATGTGTCTGTAACCGTTTCTCTGTCTTTAGTAGATAAAATAACTTGAAGTATACTTCTCTGTTTCATGCGTCTTGCATCCAAAGTAATATTTAAGTGGGGGTCGCCTGAAGGGTAAAACGGGCTGGGTCCACCGAGGGTGTTTCACCGCCGACAGGGTACGGTAGATCATAATAAAATGGTGTTTCCGCCTTGGACCCAAAAGGCGATGTACCACCTTCCGTTTCCATTTTCCGGCCAGGACGTCATTCCGGGAGAAAAACACACAGTCTACGGCCAAACAGAAGGTAAGGAGATTCCATATTGAATATCTCCAGTGTCTTTTGCTTCCTGGAAGGGCAGACTTTTTGCATTGCTTGAGGCAGAGAAAGGGTTGCAAAGGTGTCGATGAGTACCGTGTGATCTCCGCGTGGATTACAGGGTTTGTTATTTTCCAAATTGTGTAAGGATCCCACGTCTAAAAGATCGTAATCCTAGAAAAGCGGGTTTTAGAGCCCGTTATTGCGCGGAAACGAACATGAGACTCTTCGTTTTCGCGGGATAAAAAAAGCTAGCCTTTTCGAAAAACGTATGCGTCAATCCGGTTTAAGGTTTGAAGGCCTAGAGTCATCCTAAATGATTTTGGAGCCAGCCGGATAGGGTTTTTGGTTTTAATGGCCACCATAGTTTCTCTTAAAGAAACTTAAAAGCAGCTAACCCACACACAGGGAAAATACACGAAAGAAGGTACGTACAAACAGAGTTTACTAGAGCTTGGCCAGAGAAAGAAAAAAAAAAGGGGGCCAGGAACATGGAACCTAAGGCGCAGCGTTGCGCGGAGGACTCGTTTTACTGAGGGACAGATAAAGACTTATTTTTGCCTAGTCGTAAAAGAATGGCTAAAATAACCATTAGGTGTTAAAAGGAGAAATGGTTCAAAGCATCGGCGAGATGAAGAGACTTACCCTTGCGGAGCCGAGACGTGGAGCAGCCGGTGAGTCTAACGGTCACGGCAGTGGGTGCATGTTTGCCCGCTCACCTTCCCCATCTGGAGTAACAGCGGCAATCTAAAATTTTAACATGGTTTAAACGAAAAATATCTCAGGGTTGTTAGAAATGATTGGAACTAGGGATAAACTGCACATAAAGGCTTTTGTTTTTTTTCCTTTGGAGCTTATGGAGTACAGTAAACTAGAGGCATTGGGGCTGTATTCAGGTTTACACTATTAAATTGCACTAAGCTTGTATTTGACAGCTGTAGAAACACCAGATTAGAATGGCAAACTGCATATGGGGAGAACATGAGAGATTATGTGCATAGCTTTGCTTTAATACACGTATAACATGCAGGTAGAATATGTAGTTTGGCTCTGATCAAAACTTTATCAAATTTAACTGGATAGTGCCAAGATTCTTAAGTGTTTGGCCCACATGCAGAACACAATCGGGAGGCAAAGAGCAGTTTAAGATGTTTATTAAAGGCACGGAGGTTCGCAGAGATGGAGGTTCACCAAGTGAGCGATCGACGAGGAGTCACAGAGAGGGAGGATCACAGAGCGAGCAGCCGACAGTGATTGGGAACCCGGCACCGAAAACTCTGCGGAAGAGAGGGAACAGGTTAAACGAGGCTGAGGAGGGAAACCAGCCGTATAACGTGAGGTGCGCTTACCGCCGGGTTCAGGAAACCTAGCCGGGGGAAGTAAACTAACTTGGGATAATCATATAGAACATGTTATTGAGAAAATTCAGTCCAACAGTATTGTGGCCTTTCAGACCTACATGGACATGGAAATATATTAATATAGATAGATCATTATTAAATATTAAGGAAACAAATATAACAGATATCCGCCAAGAATTTTATAATAAAAAACAGATTAAGTGTAATGATTATTTGCAAATTTATACTGATGGTTCAAAAAAATAAAGCAACTAGTGTAGCTGTAGTGATTCCTGAATTAAAGATTAATATTTAAAAAAGAACCTAATTATCTCAGTATATATGCAGTAGAATTATGTGCTATATTATTATCTTTAGAATGGGTGGAGGATACTAATATAAATAAAATAATAATTTGTAGCGATTCATTATCTGCATTGTTGAGAAGGGGATGTACAAATAATCATCAAAATATATTATGAGATTATGGCTGTTCATCATAGAATATGTGAACAAAATAAAAATTTAATATTATTTTGGACTCTTGCTCATGTAGGTATTTTGGCAAATGAAAGAGCAGATAGGTCGGCTAAGGAGGCTATTATAAAAGAAGACATTGATATGCCAGTAAAGTTATCCAAATCTGAAGGCAAAAGTATAGTTTGCAGAAGAAGATACAGACATTTAGGTGGGAAAATTAAATAAATGGAACGCAGTTGTATAGGATACAAAATACAGTTGATGTAACAAGGATTAGAGGAATAAACAGGAGGGAGGAGAGAATTATAAATAAAATAAGAACCAGTGAAACTCTTTTTAAGATGGGGAAACATTACTGGTTTTTGTAGTTGGTGTGATACTGTAGAAACAATTTAACATGCTTTTATTAGTTGTAGAAAATATGTAAATCAAAGAAGATTATTAAAAACGGATTGGGTTTTAATAGGGAATTGATATTTGAGAATGTGATTGAAAAGTTAAATAGAATTGAAGGGAAAAAAAGATTTTTCGTTTTTAAGGAAATATTGGTGTCATTATGAGAATTTGAGGAATAGATGTTAGGATCCAATAGATGGCAGTAGTGCAACAATAATGGATCCAAGCTGCCGTTAAAACCTAAAAGTCAGGAGAATGAAGCCAAAGGGATACGAAAATGAACTCGTAATATTACAAAACTAAAAATATTACGAATATAAAGTATGATAATATAAATGAAGAAATAAAAGTTATAGGGGTTGAGATATGGATTAGTAAATCAAAATATTATATACATTTTTACAACCCTTGTAAAAAAATAAGTAGAGAAAGACGTGATAGTATTTATGTGAAGGAAAATGGAAGAAATATTTTATGCAGAGATTTTAATGCTGATAATACCTTATGGGAAAGTAAAAGGAATGATGAAAATGGGAACATAACTGAGGAAGTTATGGATGATTATAACTTGTCTAAATGATGGAAGAGGTACTAGATTTGATGTAGGGTATGGAGCAGAATCTGCAATTGATCTTACTATAGTGTCAGATCAGATAGCAGGAAATAATCAGTGGGAAGTAATTAATGATAACCCCCTTGGAAGTGATCATTATCCTATTCTGCTTAAATTGCATAATTTTAAAGTAACAGTTGAAGAAAATTGGTATCCTAAATGGTGAATGAGAGTGAGGGAAGCTAATTGGGAAATGTATAATAAGATAGCAAGTGACAAACTTATGGAGATTATGCCCAATTTAAGTAATGATATTGAAGAATTAAATTCAATGATTACAAATATATTATGTGAATCTGCAGAAAAGGCCATTGGCAAATCTACTGGATTAAAGAAAAAGAAAACGGTTCCTTGGTGGAACAATGAATGTAAAGAAGTTATTAAAGTTAGGAATAAAGCATTTAAAAGGTTAAAATGAAATCATTTCATAATTTAATATTACACAAAAAAAGCACAGTCTAAAGTTGAGAGAGTGGTTAAATTATCACAAAATAATTATTGAAGGGCTTATTGTAGTACAATCGGAACAGACGTTAAAGTAAATGAGATCTGGGAAATGATTAGACAGATGGGAGGAATTAGAAGGGATTTTTCTTTACCTATAATTAAAGATAATCAGTGTGAAGCTGTAACAACCCAGAAAAAGGCAGAGATGTTTGCTAGGTCCTTTGTGAAAGTGCATAGTTCTCAAAATTTATCAAATGAAGAATTATCATGGAGATTGGAAATGATTGAAGATAATAGAGAAATTTTAAATAGGAAAGAGATAGATGGAGATGTTTTAGATAAAGATTTTACATTGTTTGAAATGAATACAGCTTTGATTGGAGTTAAGAATACATCTCCAGGTAAAGATGGCATATGCTATAGGATGATAGAACAGTTATCAGATGCTGCTAAAAGAATCGTTTTAAAGTTATACAATAAAGTATGGGAACAAGGTGAATTACCATCCAGTTGGAAACATTCAGTCGTTGTACCAATAGTAAAGCCAGATAAGGATAAAGTAGAGGTAAAAAGTTATAGGCCCATAGCTCTTACTTCTAATTTATGTAAATTGATGGAGAAAATGATAACTAAGAGATTATTGTATTAAAATTGAAAAAAGAGGTATTTTATCTCCTTTAGTTTTAGGAGTGACCAGACAACTGTAGATCCAATTGTTTGTTAAAAAAAATTAAATCAGGCTCAGGTAAATAAAGAAATTCTCTTAGCTACATTTTTTGATATTGAAAAAGAGTATGGTTTGCTTTGGAAGGAGGGTTTATTAATTAAGTTGGATAAAATGGGAATGAAAGGGAAAATGTTAAATTGGATTAGGTCATGGTGCAGCTTTGCCTGCTGCACCATGGACATTCTTTGACACTTTCCACCTCCCATATACCCAGTTCTCCACTCCACCTTCTGATTGGTTACACCTGTCAGCCTTAATCAAGAACGGACTCAGCACACCTGCCCAACCTCCTTCATAAGCTCACCTCAGTCAGCTCTTCCTCGCTGGATCGGCTGCTCACCATTGCTCACAAGCATTCTCACCATGTCCTGCCTAAAGTTCGCTGCCAGCCAGTGCTTTGTTAATCTGTGTTGTAGGAATATTATTCTGAAGTCACTATGGCCTCACGACACTCGGACATAGGAGGCCAGGAGACATGATGTCAGTGTATGAGATCCGCTGTTTGCTGATTGTAAGGCCAAATGCTGCATAGATGCTGTGCGGGATATTGATTGTCTAGGATAGAATGTTTCTGTTTTGTCTCATGCCAAGGCCACTGTGCAATACTAGGGGGAGCTGAAAGTGAGACAGGGCAGACGCAGACTGCAGCGGGACCGTGGGGTGCGATTACTTTCCATCTATGTGATCTCTGCTCTGTTTCTCAATAAAAGTGCTGGAACTTCTTCACTCTGCCGTCTCCTCGTTCAGTAACGATGGGAATTCAGTTGTTACTGTTTAGAATTACATCCACAGCCAGTGCTTCATCCATCTGCCAGCCTGTGCTTCCCGCCTCCGTCAGCCTGAGTTCATCCAAGCCTGCCTACTCCTGTCATCACCATCCTCCTGCTCCAGCCCGGTACAGACTGTTGGTTTCTTCCTCCACTATCCATCTGTTTCAGTAAAACTCAGAAACTAAACTCTGTGTTTGGCTTCATCTACAAATCATGATAGGTTAAGTTTTTTTTTTAAAGAATAGAAGTAAGAGTTGGGGTAAATTATTCAAATATTTTTGCTATACAAAATGGAACTCCACAAAGTAGTGTATGTAGTCTATTGCAATCAGCAATTAAAATGGTTGAAAGATGGTTGCATGGATGGGGGTTTCATTTGTCTGTTGAGAAGACACAAGTAATGTTTTTCATGAAAAAGGGTTAATCCTACAGTAGATCTTATGTTATATGGCCATACATTGAAACAGGTAAATATCGTAAAGTACCTGGGTGTATGGTTTGTACAACTTTAACTTAAGATACATATACAGAAGATTATTGATAAATGTAAAAAAGGTATTAATATTTTGAGATGTTTGTCAGGGAATGATTGGGGGTTGACAAACACATCTTTGAAAATAATATATGATGTTTTAATTCGATCTGTCTTGGACTATGGATGTATTGTTTATATTTCAGCTGCAAATTCTTTATTAGATTTAGATAGAATCCAAGCTAAAGCGCTTAGGATATGTTGTGGTGCTTTTAGAACCTCTCCAATTCCTGCTCTTCAGGTGATTACTGGAGAAATGCCACTGGACTTAAGGAGGATGAAACTGTCAATAAATTACTGGTTAAATTTACAAGGGCATGAGGAAAATCACCCTACTAAACAGATATTCAGAGAATGTTGGGAATATGGCCATAACATAAGGAGTTTTGGATGGGAAGGAAATATTTATGCAGAGTATTGTGGGATAAATAATATAGCATACTGTAAAACTGTAATCACATCTAAAATTGCTCCATGGTTATTTGAAAGGCCATTAGGAAATTTAGAAACCAGAAAAATAGAACAGTCCTGTGGAGGTTTGTATCAAATTATTCAGCAGTATTTAGAAATAAGGTATGAAAATATGACACAAATATATCCAGATGCATCAAAAGAGGAAAATGGTAAAACAACAGTAGCAGTTTATATTCCGAAACAAAATGTTTTTAGAAAAAGAACAACAGATAATTTATATTTTTTTTCAGCAGAGATGTTGGCAATTATTTTGGCATTGCAGTGGGTGCTGGAGGTGAAGCCTAGAAATGTAGTTATCTGTTCAGATTCAATGTCTTGCCTGACTAGTTTTAAAAGTGGAAAATCTGAAAGCCGTCAAGATCTTTTAGACGAAGTTAGTTATTTGATATATGGTATAACGCAACAAAAAATAAGTATTCAATTCACATGGGTTCCAGCACACACAGGAATTGTAGGTAACGGAAAAGTAGATAAGTTGGATAAAGAAGCAATTAAGTCAAGAGAAATTGAATATGATGTCCCACTAGGTAGAGCAGAAATAAAAGTAATTATTAGAGATAAAATAAATAATATATGGCAGGAGAGATGGAATTTAGAAGAAAAATGAAGGCATTTATATAAAATACAGAAGGAGGTAATCATAAGAAATAATACTATAATCAATAGGAGAGAGGAAATATGGATTAACAGAACATGTTTTGATTTATTGTAGAAAATATATAAAAGAGAGGAAAGAACTGAAAAGGGCAATGGGAAGTTCAGTAAATATGGCTGATTTATTAGGGAAGCATCAATCAGAAAAAATTATTTAAGCACTTATTAAATATTTAAAAGATACAAAGAGAGGATTTAGCATGTATGTGCGTGTGAGTGTATACGTATGTATATAATTTAGTTATTTTAAGATTTTAAGAAATACAGGAAAATTTATTTCTGAATTACATATCCGTCCACTTGATGGCGGCAATATACAAAGTTTGTAAACTGCCAGAAAACGCTATAGAAGAAGAAGAAAAAAACAAAAGGGGAAGAAGAAGAACTTTTACATGTGACCAAAAAACCTTAGACTTGTCTTGTGAGGCCTTAAGCTGCCAACCAGAGAACTGGGTAAGAGACAAAGCTAAAGCCTCCTAGACTCTGACAGCATGTGCAGCTCGTCTTAACCGCTATTTGTCTCCGTTTTAGAAGAAGTGACAGCCTGCGAGGGAGCAGTTAGCATCAGAGCTAACTGAGAAGCTAACGGCCAGAGAAGTTTCCTGTTAGAGGAAAAGGGAAAAAGTGACTTCTCATTGAGAACACTGGACACTTATTGGACTCTGGGCTGTTTGGAGGCTTTTCTCCGAGGAACAAAAGCGAGTCTGACGGTAAGAAGCTGAACTTAATAGTAACTGTTGCATTAATTGTTTGAGCTGCAGCGATACGTGAGCGCGTCCGCCATATACGGACCAACCATAACAAAACATTGAAGTGAGCCGAAAAGCCTCGGTTTAAAGGATAACTCAACACCAAATCAACTTTTTTTTTTAATAAACTGTTAACATGGTTGTCTTATAGTATTGTCTACATATCTTGGTCATTTTTACAAAAATTAGTGCATATTTCTTGACATTGTGCTTTTGTGTCTAATATCGGAGTGTACTTCCAAGTGAGTATGTCAATACACATACATACATACATGCATACATCCATACATACATGTGTGTGTGTGTGTGTGTGTGTGTATATATATATATATATATATATATATATATATATATATATATATATATATATAAATAATGTGTATGTATGTATGTATATAATCATATAATATGTCTATGGCTGCCACTAGCGTGACGGTCTCTAGTGGCACCCACAGACATAGACGCCTTGTTGAACGGATTCTGCCTATGCTGCAGAGGCGTCAGAGCAAGGGCGTAGGTTTGATTTGAAATTTGGTAGGGACACTATTGGTCCAAAGCTTCATTGGTCCTAGGCAATATGCATGCTCGAATTTATTTATTTTTTTATGCTTGACTTGAGCGTCAGGACGTCTGTCTGAAGAGAAAAACAGTATTTCTTGCTACATTTATAGAAATTTTATAAGCACGACACACTAGATGCTGTTTGTTAATGTTTAAAGCATCACTGGAACTGATGAATTTCGAATTGGGACTTTTTTCTCACTTTGAAAAAGTTTGCATTTGAACTTACCAGCAACAGAGACAGACGGTAAATGGGTGCAAATATAGTCAAAATATCTCTGTCTGTAGATTTTATCCTGTATTTTCTTTAGAACATATAGAAATTTGCAGAGATAAATGTTGTGGGAGTTTTGGGTGGAATATTAAACAATAGTAACTGAGTTCCCATCTTTACTAAATGACGAGACGGTGGTATAACGTTCCAGCACTTTTATTGAGAAACAGAGCAGAGATTCACATAGATGGAAAGTAATCGCACCCTTCGGTTCCGCTGCAGTCTCTGTCTGCCCTGTCTCTGTCTGCCTCGCTTTTCGGGCTTCCCCTAATACTGCACCGTGGCCTTCCCATGAGACAAAACAAAGACAGTCTATCGTAAACAATCAGTATCCCTCAGCAGCTGCAGCATTTGGCCTTGCAATCAGAAAACAGTGGATCTTATACACAGACATCAGGTCTCCAGGCCTCCTCTGTCCGAGTGGTGTGAGGCCATAGTGACTTCAGAATAATAATTCTTATAACATTCCTCTCTTTTTTTTTTGATGATGGCGTCGTCAGCATCAAGACAAAACAAGATGACCCACCACTTGAAAATGTGAACAAAACACAGAGGAACCATTTCTGTAAACTCGTAAAGTGGGACCCAAAGGGTTCCCGTGTTGGAACCGGGTAGTGCTGGAACTTTTAATACAGATCAACATGAATGCTTCATAGAGCTTTAACACACAAGATCAAAGGTTTAGCTTTCATCTACAATTTAGGATTCATCTAGTTAGGTAAGGCCTGTTTTAGGTACCTATGCGCACATTATTTTAAAATTACATTAGACTATGGTAAGCTAAACCCTGTTCAGTAACCAAGGTCGAATCCGTCTACTCTGACCCACCCTGAATACCCTCCAACTCCTTTCTCCACTCACCCCTATGATGGACAATAATCCAGCACTCCAAATTTACAACACCAGGAGCAAAGGCAGGAGAGGTTCAGTGCGGGCAGGGGAAACGCCAGAAAAAGCTACCCCTAGGGGGCAGTAAAAACTGGCAAGCCCCCCTCCCAGGGAAATCTGCTCTCGGCCAATCTGAGCCTGAAAACCCTGTATTGAATCTAAGTGTTAACATTACCAGCTAATATTAAAGGGATCTTTAGAGCCAATCCGATCCTGGTTCTTCCTATATCAAATCAAAAGGTGCATAAACCATAGATCTTTGTGTGTCTGAAGCAAACAGTTTCCATTTTTTTTACCATAAAACCATATTGATCAACATGATGTAATATTAAAGTGTAGATCTCATAACACAAAAAAAATCAAACATGTGAGTCAGTGGAACAGAGCAGTTAAACAAACAGCAACACAATATGAGGAGAGTCTGAAACGTCAAGAATGCAAGGTTAAGGAAGCCTTCAGGCCATTCAGGCACAAGGCAGAAAATAATCTAATCGCGCTTAGGGTCTCTTCAGGCAACTCCTCCCGTTGAAGAATAAGGAATCAGAGTTCTCTGGCTTCTTCATCCCCAGTCCTCTTCTTGGTTCCTCCTCGCAGGCTGGACGATTGAGCTGGATGGTAATAAGCGTTCAGTTCTGGATGGGCACTGAGCATTTTATTTTGCATTTCTCTCTAATAAAACACTTTGTGAAGATGGTCTGCAGACACGAGTCCTTGTTCCCACTAGAGAACAGAAACAAGGTGTAATTAGTGTTCTTATCAAAACCCCTTTCATGTGTCATTTATTAAAACATCCTCCAAGCACTTTCACATTCAAGATATTTCTGTGCACAATTATTTAGCTTTCAGAATTCTGCAATTTAATTATTAATTAAAATAGTAATCTTTAAGTTCAAATGTATATGCAGTAAATTCTTAACAGAATGCTTTCAATGTGTGTCTTAACTGTTGTTGTCTGACAGTTGAAGTTCTCTGCAACATAATTTCATCAACATATTCGATTCATGTCATTTCCCAATTATTTTGAAAACCCAACTGAGAAAAATAAAGCCTTTCCATGTGAAAGCCTTTTCCCTCTCTCCCTCTTTTTTTTTTTAAAGAAAGCGAGGTGCTGTTCTGCACCGAAAAGACAAAATATTTACACCATGCTGTTACTGTTCAAGGACGCCATGGTTCTACAAACAAAGCAATGAGAGAGAACAGGAGCTTTTGAAAACGCTCTAACATTGTAGAACAACTAAAGCTACTTAAGCAAATCAGAATTAGTTCCCAAATTAATCCTAAAATAAAGTAAACCTTACATTGTGTACATTGTCATTATTTATTTATTTATCTTCTTAAACTGAGGATTAAGGACTTTGATTAAGAAGTTCTTGGATGAACGCGTCTCTGCGTTCCTATTTGTCTAGGCCTCTGCAATCTGATCTATGATCTATGTATTCTGAGTGCCTGGTCAGGAAAGGTTAAGGTTCTCTGAAGCTTTCTGTTTTCAGCAACCCTGAAAACCCAGAACCCTTTACAGTCAGTGTAAGGTGTCAGATGACATATGGGACCACCTTGTCGTCCCTCTGGTTCCACCAGCTGTGTCAAGTCCACAGCAGCTCGTCCTGGGTGCCATGCCCCAGGGGTCTCCACACCCCCCTGTGTGGAACGTCTCTCATTGTAAGGATCTCACCTTATGTCCCGTTCAAAACAGGAGTTCCAATGTGGGGTGTCTTTGCTGCTTTAATGTTCCTCAGAGAAAACCTTCATTCATTGATATCACCTTCAAGCTGTTACCCTTTTATCATCACAGCCCCCCAACCATCCTGACCAGATCCAAAATGTCCCCATAATCTAATCTAATTAAAATAATCTTACTTATTTTCTGCATGTAAGACGATAACCATTAAATTATCCTGATCTAAAAGCCCTCAGGTTAACGGGTTAACTGGTTAAAAAGACTTTTGAGTTATTTGTGTTCTAGTTGAAAGATATTAAATCTCCATAAATATTGTAACCATTTTACCCTGATGCTTTAATCCTAAATTTACCCATGTTAGTTAGTAGGATGTGTCATTATGCTAATTTTATTGCAACATTACCCATTTTAGCCAGTAATCTTTCTTTGCGTTTTATTGATGCCTGCCAGAGTAGCAGAAATCAGCTTACACTAAGATGTTTATTAAATAAAATGCTATTTAAAAGTTCACATCACTCTACTTATATAGTGAAAACTAATTAATTAATTTATTTATTTAACTGTTGATATAATACCCACTTAATTTATTAAGTTGCTCCATGATTCCATCAAGGTGCTTCTATAAAAGTTTTCACCTTTACATAATCTTAATGTGTTTCGTAATGTGTGTTTTGTTTTAATTGTGTACAACAAAATCTGAAGTGAAATGCATGAAGTCGTGTCTGCAGAACTCATCTGTGTTTGTTGTCGAAGGTTGTCCGATGCCTCAGTCATAGTCCTTCAATGTCCTTTTCCAGTCCAATGTCTAAATTCAGCAGCCCAACATTCTCCTTCCCTTCAAGAGTCCATCCTCCAGTCCTCACGCCTGCAAACAGAATGAATTCTGCCAGCATTTTTTGCCAAAGAAAACGCTCCATAGGTTGAAAAGAAACCACAGCAAAACAGTCACAAACATTTTAACTACAGTGTTCCCTCTAACATGACAAACATAAAAGAAACAAAAGGATAAAAAATAGATCAAACTTTGTCTCTGACAAAATAAAACTCAAAACTGGATCAGGCTGAAGTCAATGACATCACCTTTAGTCCTTGTCCCAAGGATCAGCCCCCATGGCACTGCGGCACTGTTTCTGCATTCTCTCGCATCTGAGAATGTCTAAAATGAGACTAAATCTCTATGTTAGCACATTCCTATCATATTGACCAGGTTTCTTTGCAAAGAAAAAGAAGCAGAAAGATAGAGCTGTTAATAGCAGAAAGCAACAAACATTTTTAAGACACCACCTTTCCTGCTGGAAGATCTGGCATAACTTGGTTAAAACCAAGTATAATTTAGTGTCCAAATCTGATTATAACTCCTTTAATCTGAAAGCAATAACTCAGAGAAAAACAAGAGTGTTAATAGCATGCAGTTAAAACCCTGGTCCCCTTAGTGTCCCTTTAACGTGATGTTTTTCCCTTTTTTTCTCTGATCCTGGGAAGGTTTCTATTCTTCACCTTTCCTTTGAAACTTTGTTCAAAACCCCTCCAAAAGAAAGAAAAAAAAAACGAAAGAAATGAACCAAAAAACTAAAACAAAATTGTTTTCCAAGGAGCACAATTATGTCTTTTCCAATATGACATAGGTTTTTGACTTATTACAAACTTTTTTGATATATTTCTGGTCCTTTGACCATGTGTATTTGCTGTTAGTAATACTTTTATTTATATATACCTTTTCAATCTTAATTGGTCAAGGGTGAAACTTTAAAACAATGATTTTTCCCTTTTAGTTTACTGAACTTCTAGTGTTTCTCTATAAATGATAAGAGTTTTCCCCATTATTCCGCACATTGAGAAGGCTACCCAAAACAAACCAAGATTAGAATTAAAATTTAACCCTTCAGAAGCTGGCTTTATTTTATTTTTTCCCTCTGACATAGTTTTCGTGCCCCAGGCCAGAACACACAGACCCAGCCTCTCCATAAACATTCAGATGTTTAAATCATGGTCAGATTTGTTTTCCATATCTATTGTCCTTCTCAGGTTATACTGTCCCTCTGAGGATCGCCTCAGCTCAGCATAACTAATAACATCAGATGATTTCGTAACTGATGACGCGTGTAACGTGGCCTTCTGATATTTTGACGCTTCTCAAAATTTCTCATTAGTTGCATTCAAATTCCAAGTTAAAAAATAAATAAAATAAATGAATAGAAAAACCTTAGAAAAGCAACCATATTTAGTTCCATACAGTTTGTTCAAAGCACAGTTTTCCCTCATCTATTTAAATCAAAAATCTTGTATATCTAAACTTCTTTCAACTGGACTGGTTTGTGATGAATCATTATTATTATAAGCAATGAGATCTCAGTAATTTTAAATTACTTTAGGGCTAAAAAACAAGTGATAGGATCTCAGCCTAAATTTGTAAAACAGTAAACTTAACAAGCTTATGTAACGCTTATTTCCAATTTCTAACAAAGCTGAAATATTTCCGTTCAAGCCATGTTAATATCTCCGTGTATCAATTTAATTTGGTCCTGATATTTAATGTTAAAAAACAAACTTTGTTATTTAAATCTCTCTTTTACTGTACCTCTATTGTTAACATAGTCCATGCTTAAAATGTCATTTGAATTACGGAGCTGCAGTTCTCCCAAAACAAATGAACATTCTGAAACAATGAACATTACTTTTACCCCGAATTAATTCACACAGACGAACGTTTAGTTACATAGATACATACACACGTACGGTTACATACAAACGATGACATTCAGACAGACAAACACGTGCAGGCCTGCTTTTTCACCATCTTAAATAGTTCTATGTTTTTCATCATTTTTAAACGTCAACGCCGAAAGATGTTTTCAACGCGTTAAGTTCCCGCTTAGTTTAAAAGGTGGAGAGCGTGCGCTGGTTACGACCCCCCGATGTTTCGTCCACACGCGGTTTTACGCTTCAGTCCCGCAAGGATACAACTCTGTGTCTCGCAGACACTTGGACGCTTACCCATTTTTGAAAGTTATACGTCGCTATTAGCAGTTTAGACCAATTTTATCCACAACGGAAGTGCCTAATCGGTCCCCACGTAAACGCTTCCCCGGTGCAACGCCTTTTTAGTTTCGTTTCCGTTTCCTTGTTTTTATCGCTTTTCTTTTTTTTTCCTTAATTTTATTTTTATTATTTAGTAGCAGTACTGCAATAAAATAAAAATAATAGTAATAATAATAATCCCTATGTGAGAAATCTGCATGTTTAATCAAATCATTTCAAATCATTTATGCATGTCATGCGTCTGGGCCCCTACGTTTTTCAGCATGAAATCGAACGTCTCACCCTGGGGCTAGGCTTGACCCTGAAAAACCTCTGCCTTTCCCCCATTTCACTGACTCTTCTGCATCCAGACTCTTTTTTTTTTTGTTTGTTTTTATTTATTTTATCCTTTTTTTGTGTTTTTATTGTTATTTTCTACTCGTCTTTAGCACGATCGACCAACTAAAATGAAAGGCCTCACATCTGATGGTCGGCTTTTTGGTATAATGGTCGGGGTCCCCACTTATCAAAGCTGCAAACGTCTTCGCAACAGTCAAGGACTTAAGCATCCCTGCCGCTTTCATCCACAACAGAAGTGGACAGCCTCTTGCACAAACCCAAGACAAGAGGACTTTAATGGACCAGCTGGAAACTGCTCAGCCGGTCACCTGTTCTCCAGGTGAAAATCACTCTGCCCCTCCTTCCCCCTTGTGGGAAAGTCCGTATTTCAGCTGAAAACGTATTCTAATTAAATTTTGAATTTTAGTTTAATGTTTAAACCTTAGTCACCGTTCGGTATTGCGAACCCTGTTTTATTTGCCTTAAGGATTAAATATAATTCATTATTTCTACCGGCTTTTACTTTTACTACCTTTTAGGTTTACAGTTTTAAATTTTAAAATTTCTTGAGGTATACTTTAAAATGGGGTTTAAAATTTAAAAGCTTGCAAGCATTTTTGACCAATCGCGTTTGTTTTTAAAAGAGCTGGAAAATAATCCCCTTACCGTCTCATGAAAGAAAGGTTCGGATCTTCGCGCCGACGCCCAGAGACGCTCCGAGACCAAGAGCTCCTCCACATCCCTTGAAAATCCATTCGGGGTACCAAAGGCCGGATAACCTCTCCGGGCCGGCCAAAGCAGCTCCTGTCCCCGGACTCCCTCGCTCGTCGGTCAGAGATCTTGTTCGTTTACGCCAAATTGGCGACCGCGGCAGGACTCAGATTGGCCGAGAGCAGATCTCCCTGGGAGGGGGCCTTGCAGTTTTTACTGCCCCCTAGGGGTAGCTTTTTCTGGAGGTTCCCCTGCCCGCACTGAACCTCTCCTGCCTTTGCTCCTGGTGTTGTAAGTTTGGAGTGGTGGATTATTGTCCATCGTAGGGGTGAGTGGAGAAAGGAGTAGGAGGGTATTCAGGGTGGGTAAAGAGTAGACGGATTCGACCTTGGTTAATGAACAGGGTTTAGCTTACCATAGTCTAATGTAATTTTAAAATAATGTGCGCATAGGTATCTAAAACAGGCCTTACCTAATTAGATCAATCCTAAATTGTAGACAAAAGCTAAATCTTTGATCTTGTGTGTTAAACCTCTTTGAAGCATTCATGTTGATCTGTACTAAAAGTTCCAGCACTGCCCGGTTCCAACACGGGAACCCTTTGGGTCCCACTTTACGAGTTTACAGAAATGGTTCCTCTGTGCTTGGTTCACATTTTCAAGTGATGGGTCATCTTGTTTTGTCTTGATGCTGACGACGCCATCATCAAAAAAAAAAAAAAAAAAAAAAAAGAGAGGAATGTTATAAGAATTATTATTCTGAAGTCACTATGGCCTCACACCACTCGGACAGAGGAGGCCTGGAGACCTGATGTCTGTGTATAAGATCCACTGTTTTCTGATTGCAAGGCCAAATGCTGCAGCTGCTGAGGGATACTGATTGTTTACGATAGACTGTCTTTGTTTTGTCTAATGGGAAGGCCACGGTGCAGTATTAGGGGAAGCCCGAAAAGCGACACAGACAGAGACAGGGCAGACAGGGACAGGGCAGACAGAGACCGCAGCGGAACCGTGGGGTGCGATTACTTTCCATCTATGTGAATCTCTGCTCTGTTTCTCAATAAAAGTGCTGGAACGTTATACCACAGTCTCATCATTTAGTAAAGATGGGAACTCAGTTACTATTGCTTAGAATTCCACCCAAACCTCCCACAACAATAAACCTCACCCTTATTTTTTTATCTAACATACTCACTCTGTATCATAAAACACAGCAAAATTGTACTTTCAAGGGACTGCAAATACATTTATTCTATTTACTCTGCACTGAAAGTAGAACTGTAACTGATACAAACAGCATTTAAAATATTACATTCAAATTTCAACAAAGGTACAACTGGGCGGTAGTTGCTCTCTTTAGCCCATTTCATATAATTTATCTTAACATTCCAAACACATTTCTTACATCATATATCTGAAGTGTAGATAACAGCTTCTCCTTACCTATATCCTCTCAGACAACTAATTATTTCACTAACAATGGTGAGTTGTCAATGTTTAAATGTGCAGTAATTCTTAACACATAAGCAGCATGGAGGACCCAATACTGTACTTCGAGTAAGACGGTGACACCAAGACTGAATTGTTACATGAGTGGTTGTCCATTTTATCATTGAAATGAGAACATATTAATATAGTATTGGTATATACTAGTATGACTATTAAAGAGCAGCAGATTAAACTTTAAGATATGTAAAGTCCTATATTAAATTAATTTAAAATAACGGGGATTGTAACAGCGTTCTTTTCTTTGTGTTGGCCAAGTAAACCAAACACATTTTCCTTTCGATACGGATAACTTGGTATGTATCTTCATTATTTTTTCTAACATTTTGCATTATGTTGTCATTTTATAATACATGAGTTTTACGGTGCAATGTACTCAAGTCATTCAAAGGCTGTCGCACATAGCAATGCTATAGGCTAATGCTAGTGGGTTTCTTTTAAATATGTGATCTGGGATAATGCTCTTCAACTATATTTAAAGGTTATCGTTTAAACTACCATTTAAATGTATTTATTATACGTTAATGCCAGCAGAGCAATTCACTTTTGTTTTTGTAGAGAGGGAGGACTATGAAAAGTTCTGTGTGTACATTGTGGATGAAATCAAAGTTTTTGCAAGATTGGAATAACTTCTGTAAATAAACACATTTACAAGTAAACATATGTCTTCATTGCTACAGCCTTTCCACATCTTAATGTAAAGGAGGGTCACATACTAATCAGTATAGCTTAGGAATTTAGGTACGACTATTACAACCTGTCCTCATTTTCACCCTCCAGTATCCTGTGGAACGATGTCTCCCAGTGTACTCTGACACCCTCATGACCAGGTGCTTTCAGAATGCCAATGTATTTGAGTTATCATTTTCTTTGTAAGAATTCATATTAACTATCAATAACCCATTAAAAGGTCCCATACGTTGTAGAATATTTTTGGTTGATCCTCAAAGAAAGTATTTAACTTTTTAAATTTTTAGGAACATCATCAAATCAGAAAGCCACATTGATGCCTTAGGTGGTAATTGGGATTTCCATTCTAAAAGTATTCTCCTTCGAGCAATCAGAGTTGCAAAAGCAATAACATTTTTCTCGCTAGTGGCTATCACAGTGTTAACCCCAAATATAGCTAATTAAGGGCTAGGTTGTAGACATAGGTCAAAAGCAACATTCAAAATCCCAAATATTGATTTCTAAAACCGTCCCAACTTAGAGCATGACCAGAACATATGCGCTAAGTCTGCGTTGGTGGCTCTACAGCAATCACACGTGTCATCTATTTCAGGATATATTTTAGCAAGTCTGACCTCACTATAGTGAGTACGGTGGAGAATTTTAAATTGAATCAGATTGAGACAGACACAAGAAGTTCCTTTCACACAGTTAAGAGCTCTAACCTACGTCTCATCTGAAATGACTGTCCCTAATTCTTCTTACCATTTTGTCTTGATGTCTGTTGATACGCTATTAAATTATATAATTGAGTTATGTAAATTAGAGATTTGGCCCTTTAAAGTTATGGGGATCTTTAGTATAACATCCCAGTTTGAATTCTCAAGTAATTGAGGAAACGGTAGGTTGTCCGTTTGAATAAAGTGGTGTATCTGAAGATGCGCCGCTTGATTCGTATCTTCTGAAGTGTTTTTTGGCCAAATCTGTGAAAGTAGGAAAAATATTATCTATGAAAAAATCCTTACATGTAGTACATAAACGTAGCTTCAAGATCGATGGCTGGAAAAGGGTGGTTATTACATATGGGAATTAGCATAGAAAGGTCAGACAATTAAAATGTTTGCCTAAACTGTATCCAAATTCTGAATGTTGAGCACACTACCGGACTTGAGGAAAACCGTGATGGGGAGAGAGGTAGTTTTGTTACTAACAGTGCATGAAGTGATGACAGATTACAGAGCTTTGCCTCTTTACTGCACCAACCCGTGTCTGGAGCCTGAAACCAGTAAATTATTTTTTGCGGATTTGGAAAGGAAAGGAAAGGTCTCAGGCAGATAACAAATTACAAGCCTAAAACCCCCCTCTCCATGAACGATCGACAGTTGGCAAACGACCTTAACACCTTCTACTGTCGTTTCGACAGACAAAGGGACAGTCCTGCAATAGGGGGTTTTCAGCTGACGTCACGCTCACGTGACTACTCAGCGCGTCCGCCATATTGGGTGGCAGTCATTTCGCACCGTTGACCTGCATTGTATGACGCCTTAGGCAGTATTGGAAGTGAACAATGGGGAAAACGTGTTTAATGGTTGGTTGCACGGCCCGTGGAGGTGGAGATCAACGCTCTTTCTATCGCCTACTAGCCGTAATAGTGAATCAATGTGAAAAAACAAAACAGCTCTCTGAACAACGCCGTCACCTATGGCTGACACGGATATCCAGGTCCGATTTGGACGGTGTTAAGCTGGAGTCTGCGGTGCTCACTTTGTCACAGGTAATTAACTGTTAAGTATTTAAAACATGTAAGAAGAATATATTAATAATAGGGCTTGGGCGTTATGACTTATTACTTTCCGCGGCCTCCGCCGCCTCTACTGCCTATTACTACCGTGTACTGTACTCCCTCTCTCAGCCGTGTTTTAATTTGATTAAATTTACCTTAACTTGATTTCAACCATGGTAAACCGTTGCTGTATTGTGGGCTGTAACAGCGCGACACATGATCGCCATGGGAAAACATAGAAACAGATTAATTTTCCACAGCTTTCCTGCCTGGAGGCGCAACCACGGAGAACAACTGTTAGTGATAACAAAGAGTCGTCGGCTCGCTTGGATCGCGGCTGTAAGTCGACCGAACATAACTTTCCACAGTATCCCGATGTCAATGAGAGTGTGCTCTAAACGTTTGAAACACATAGCAGCAAGTTAAAAGTACATTACATGCGCGAGTGGTTGTTAGCGCTAACGGTTAGCATGTGCCAGAGCTCGTCTGAGCGCAGCTTACCTTTGAACGAGTTACAGAGATAACAAAGAGTCGTCGGCTCGCTTGGATCGTGGCTGTAAGTCGACCGAACATAACTTTCCACAGTATCCCGATGTCAATGAGAGTGTGTTCTAAATCTTTGAAACACATAGCAGCAAGTTAAAAGTACATTACATGCATGAGTGGTTGTTAGCGCTAACGGTTAGCAGCTACTAAACTAGCATGCGCCAGAGCCCGTCTGAGCGCAGCTTACCTTTGAACAAGTTGCTGTGTTCCCACTGTTTGCTGGCTTTATGATCTGCAGCTCCTACCGGCGCCAATACGGTAAATACAACTTAATTTTGCACTGGTCATTGTTCTGCTTAAATAATTAAAGCCGCGAGCGGCGTCGATCAGCCCTGCAGCCAAGCGCCTTCGCACACTGCCGGCCGCCGGCTGTTAGCCACTGCAGAAGCATGCGACGCATTTGCGTCGGATTGTTTACATTTTTACCATCTTATTAAAACTCACCCGTCCACGTATGATGGCGATTTCCTTGATGTACATAACCAGATGTGAACTGGTTGTGAGCCTCTAGACCCTTGTAAGCTCTCATTTCCTCAAGAGTGTGCAGAGGGTTTTCACCGAACACCAGGTAATGCATCTGGATTACGGCTAAACAAGGCACCGTGGAGGGCATACGGGTCCATATGGTCGATCACGGAACATTTCCTCAGGTATACGTCCTTATCTGGTCGCTCTAGCCCGCTGGCGTACTTATCCATTCGCGATACGATAATACGTGTACGGCAACTAGAGATAAGGAAGTGAACCACCCAATATGGCGGACCGGAAGTTGGCCAGTGACGTCAGTGAAAACCCCCTATAACCCCCCACGACTCCACCCAACAGATCACCTCCATCTCCTCCCCAATGACATCTCTTTCCATTCATGAGAGAGATGTTAACAAACTCTTCAGAAGACAGAACCCCAGGAAAGCTGCTGGACCAGACTCAGTCTCTCCATCCACCCTGAAGCACTGTGCTGACCAGCGGTCTCCAGTGTTCACAGACATTTTTAACACCTCATTGGCAACATGTCACGTGCCAGCCTGTTTCAAATCCTCTACTATTATTCGTGTTCCCGAGAAGCCAAGGACCACAGGACTTAATGACTTTAGACCCGTCGCTCTGACCTCTGTGGTCATAAAGTCCTTTGAGCGCCTCGTGCTTTCACACCTAAAAGAAATCACAGACCCCCTCCTGGACTCCCTACAGTTTGCCTACAGAGCCAACAGGTCTGCAGACGACACTGTCAATTTGGCCCTTCACCACACCCTCCAGCACCTGGACTCTGCAGGAACCTATGGCAGGATCCTGTTTGTGGATTTCAGCTCTGCCTTCAATACAATCATCCCAGCTCTACTTCAGGAGAAGCTCTGCCAGCTGAACGTGCCCGACTCCACCTGCAGGTGGATCAAAGACTTCCTGTCTGACAGGAAGCAGCCCATGAAGCTGGGAAAACATGTCTCTGACTCTCAGCTCATCAGCACTGGTTCCCCACAGGGCTGTGTTCTTTCTTCTCTGCTCTTCTCCCTGTACACCAACAGCTCCACCTCCAGTCATCAGTCTGTAAAGCTCCTGAAGTTCGCGGACGACACCACTCTCATCGAACTCATCTCTGATGGTGACGAGTCCGCCTACAGGTGGGAGGCTGACCATCTGGTGACCTGGTGCAGGGAGAACAACCTGGAGCTCAACGCTGTAAAAACAGTGGAGATGGTTGTGGACTTCAGGAAGAACTCAGCCCCAGCTACCCCCATCACCCTCTGTGACTCCACCATCGGACACTGTGGAGTCTTCTGCACTTCCTGGGAACTATTATCTCCCAGGACCTACAGTGGGAGCTGAACATCAACTCCCTCACCAAGAAAGCCCAGCAGAGGATGGACTTACTGAAGAAGGCAGCTGAAGAAATTCAACCTGCCAAGGACAATGATGGTGCAGTTCTACTCCTCCATCATTGAGTCCATCCTCACCTCCTCCATCACCATCTGGTACGCTGGTGCCACTGCTAAGGACCAGGGCAGACTGCAGCGTGTCGTCAGGTCTGCAGAGAAGGTGATTGGCTGCAATCTTCCATCTCTCCAGGACCTGTACGCCTCCAGGACTCTGAGGCGTGCAGGGAAGATTGTGGCTGATCCCTTCACCCCAGTCACAGACTATTTCAGTCACTTCCCTCTGGCAGGAGGCTGCGTTCCATCAGGACCGCAACCTCACGCCACAAGAACAGTTTTTCCCCTATCTGCTACCAGCCTTATGAACAAGGCCAAGAGCCGTCCGTGAATCTGGACACTGTCTCTCTCCCCCGTTCAGGACTTACAAGCTCCTGCGTTACATTGACGCACAGTCTGCTGAGTGTATACAGCTTCTGTGTATATATCCTTTTACTTCTTATTTCACTGTATTCTTATTTTATGTATGCACCATCAATACCAAGTCAAATTCCTTGTAAGTGCAAACCTACTTGGTGATTAAACTTGATTCTGATTCTGTTGTAAGCCCAGGGTATCACCATATGTCCTGCTCAAGAGTTCCAAGCAGGAGTTCCAATATTAGGTGCCATTGCAGCTTTGATGTTCCTCAGAGTTAACCTTCATTCATTGATATCGTCTTCAAGCTGTTACCTGTTTGTCATCACAGCCACCCCGCAATCCTGACCAGATCCAAAATGTCCAACTAATCTAATTGGCTTTATGTCTTTTCAATAATGTAAGAGGAAAATCTTTAAATTATCCTGGCCTAAAAGTCCCCTAGGCTAATAGTTAGCTAAACTCATTAATATGTCTATTCTTTCATCAGAATGTTTTAATGCCAGAATGCCATCTGGAACAAACTTCCAGAAAACTGTAAAAGTGCTGAAAGCCTGAGTTCCTTTAAATCGAGATTAAAAACACATTTGTTTAAAATTGCCTTTGAATGTTCAAGTTAAACTGTTTTACTGTTTTCATATGTTCTTTTTTTTATTCCTATATTTTAATCATGTAAAGCACTTTGCATTGTCTCTGTACTGAATTGTGCTATATAAATTAATTTGCCTTGCCTTGCCTAATATCTGGTTAAAAGTAGAATTATTGGGTTATTTGAGTCCGAGTAAAGTTATTAAATCTCCATAAATCTTGTAGGTAACTGCGTGTAATTCCAAAACAATTGTTCACTGGTGCTTTAATCCCCAATTTACCCACGATAGTTAGGAGTCATTATGCTAATTTTGCAGTCTTATCCATTTGAGCCTGTAACCCTTTTTTGTGCTCTATTTGTCTACCAGAGTGGCAGACCTTAGCGGCATCCTAATTATTTGCGTCTTATTTGCGCCTCTGCTTACTTTTAAGATGTCCAGTAAATAGGGTGTTTGCTATTTTCCCGTTCGCATTAGCAGTTAGTGTAAAGCTTTAGGTTACTCCGCTTAGATAATGAAAAATGAATTAATTCATTAATTTATCCTATATAACTGTTGATGTAATGCCCACTTAATTTATTAGGTTGTTGTATGATTCCATCACGTAAATAAATATTTTGGTGCAAAATAATTTTCTTAATGCTCTTTCCCATTTCTTCTCATGCTGTGTTTTTTAACGAAGCTTGTTATATCTTAAGGTTGCCTCTTTAAAAGTTTTCACCTTTACATAATCATCAATGTGTTTTGTAATGTGTATTTTGTTTTTAATTGTGTACAGGAAAATCTGAAGTGAAATGCAGGAAGGTGTGTCTGCCAAACTCATCTTTGTTTCTGTTGCTGACAAGTCCGTTGATGGTTCCCCAACGCTTCTGTTTTAGCCCCCTGCTAGTTGTCATACATTTTCAGAGTACTTTCATGCCCCCAAGTCTGAATTTTGGTCAGCCGCACACCATCTCTACAGCAAAAGCCCTCATCCACGAACCCCCAAGATCGCGCCTTCATCTCTGAAAGCAGAAACGCACTCCGCCAACATTTTTTGCCAAAGAAAGCTTCCTAAGTTGAAAAGAAATTACAGTAATCTAGTCACAAACATTTTAACTACAGTGTTCCCTCTAATAAAAAAACATAAAAAGAAATAAAATAAAAAATACAAAAATAAAATAGAATATTCCTCTTCCAAAATTTTAATCAAAAACTGGATTAGGCAGAAGTCAATGACATCACCTTTTCTCTTTGTCCCCAGAATCAGCCCTAATGTCACGGCAGCACCATCTGGTACTCACTCGCATCTGAGAATGTCTAAAAAGAGACTAAAATCTCTGTTAGCACATTCCAATTATATTGACCAGGTTTCTTTGCAAAGAAAAGAGCAGAACGCAGGATAGGAGTGTTAAAAGCAGTAAAGCAACAAAATCACTATATAATACTGTTTATCTTAACACTATATTTCAATAAATGAATCCTCTCTACTAGGCTAGTGAAACTTAATTAAACTACTAAGCAAAACTAAGATAAAAAGAAACTAAGCAAAGGACTATTTACATGCAAAAGAAACAAAAGACAAAACAAAAGTGGTTGATCACCATCAGAATAATTGGGGGAATCCTGGTGCACTGCAGATCTGATTTAAAGAACATGGAATGAAGTTCAGTTAGCTTAACTAATTTAGAACAACATTTGGCATGTGTTTCAATCCATTCACAATGCAAATCCTGAGTTGCACAAAACATTATTTGAGAAAATAACATTTCAAAGAATGATTTTCTCGGTAACAATCTGGAAACGTTATGAACGGCCGATTTTATTAATGCAATTCTACCTCCGAGAGGCAGGGGTCGCTGCAGCGATTGGAAAACCATCCCCACACATCAGGTCTCGGTTTGCCTGGTGTCAAAATAATCTGTATTGGTGTTGGCCTTAAAAAACCTGTTTCGATCGACCTCTAGTTTGAACCAAGGAGTAAACATTATCGTCTGTGGCCACAAGAGGGCTTGCAAGGGTTGTGAAAACTATGCTGCTCCTGTACCACTTAAAAATGTATTGAAACATTGACTTATAGACAAAGACTAAACACGCCTGATCTCCAGCTGGCCTCCTGCCACTGCTGTGTTAGTGCGAGATGCCCTGGAGAATAATGCATGAACATGAAAACAATCACTACGCATACAGCGTCTTACTTTACAGGAAATAATGTCCATATGAAGCGCTGGTCTGACTTTTTTCTACTCGCTGTCTCGCAAACACGTTTCATTTAAGAGTTGCAACGCAGGTTTTTTGGTTCAACTTTTCTAATTAAATCTCATTAAAGTCAGCTGGTCTGTGTGCTGGTCGTTAGCTGTTCTTGTGTTGAACGAATAACTGAGTAAACAGTTGCCTCTGATTTAAGCCTGTTTGCTGTTGTGACAGAGTGGTGTAGCTACAGCAGCTCTGATCTCTGTTACATTTGTAGGATTTTTCATGTAAAAATTGTTTTGCTGACTTATTTTGTGAGTTTAAATGTATCCCAAGTTGTATTATGGGATACATGCTTATATTCATACATATACTTGTCGGTAGAAAGGAGTTTATTACAGCGAGCCTGTCCAAAATATCAACAAAAAGCAAATAGAGCTCTGGTGTCAGAAAAGTATCGGTATCTACAGATACACAAATTCTGGTATCAGAATTGGATCGGAAGTGAAAAAATGTGGATCGGTGGAGCCACAGTTCGCCAGTCACAGAGCTGGTTTAAAGTTTTTTTTGTTTTTTTTTAACTTCGCAAAAATTTAATAATGCTTTTTATAAACTTATGAGTTGTGATAATTCATCGCTGTGCAATAACAGGCAAAGCAGAGCTTGATTGTTGTAATGTGTGATTTGTGTTAAATTAAAATGTCGTCGTCATAGCTATGGTTACGTGTCCCACATTGTCCCTCACCAGCATCCTGTTGTTCCACATTTGCTTATTTGAAATCTGATCACCCTAGATGGGAAGCATTTTCTATACCTACTATTTGCTTAAAGGATCGAGTCTGCTATTTTTCCAGAAGTTTCCCTGAGTCCATTTCTGAATAACTACACATGTGCAAGACAATTTAACTGCTGTTCTGCTCCTCAGGGGATCACATGAAAAAAAATCTCTCAAATCCACTCTTGTCTTGTTTCTTTCTGCTGAGGCCTTCATCTTCTTCTCATAAACTGGACGCAGTTTGCTTCTTGCGACTCTAAGCCATGTTCAGAGTATGCAGTGTGAGCAGCGGAGCTACAATGAACGGCTAACACTGAAGCTAACTGCTAAGCTAAGCGCTAAGCTAACCAGATACATAAACACTAGAAGTGCACAGCCAGCAAACGGAAACTATCAAGGAACGAGCAGCACACTGGCATTATGTGAGCGCGTCAGAATGATGACAAGTGGGACAGCCAATAGATAAAGGGATTCTACCAGAACTTGAGGGGCAGAGGGGGGGGGTGAGAACAGGAACAAAACTCTGAGCAATCCTCACCTTCTCCAAATAAGAGGATTGGTTTGAGATTTTACAGTGCTGCGGCTTTAACAAAGATCTACTTTTAATCTCCTTTTTCTGAGCTCAAGCTTTTGAAACCCAAACATTTACAGTGTCACACAGAAAATATACAAGCAGTGACATTGTCTGGGTTTGAATTAAAGTTACACTTTACTTTGTAAATCTAATTAATATCTTCTGTTTTTCTCTCCTCAGACATTTCACAGCCTCTTGTTCTCTTGGAAGGTTCTTGCTGATCAATCTGCCAGTGGCCAAGAGAGGAACTTCATTATTAACCTGAAGGAACCAAACACCAAAGACATGAAAGAGGAAGAACCAGAACCTCAAGGAATTAAAGAAGAACAGCTTGGACTGTGTATCTTTCCAGATGAAGAGCAACTTGTTAAGCAGGAGACAGATACCTTTGTAGGGTTTTCTGCTTGTGACAAACTATTTCAAGTTGAACCTGAACAGCAACAGATGAACGTGACAAAGGAGGAACCAGAACCTGTACAGATTAAAGAGGAACATGGGGATCTCTGGAGTAATGAGGATGAGGAGCAGCTTGTAGTGAAGCAGGAGGCTGACACCTTTAAGGTGACTCCTCTGGATTTAAAATATGACACAAATGAACCAGAAGAGAAAATGAACCAACTTGTCAATGCAGACTCCCCTGAAGGTGAGAAGCAACATCAGCAGGATAATAATCAAGAAGAGTCAGGATCAAACACAGATGAAGAGCTAAAGCATAAAAAGAGACGAGAGAAAACCAAAGATCACAGTGATGGTTCAAAACTAAAAAGACATAAGACCAATAAACCTTGTGAAGCATGTGGTAAATGTTTCACCAAGTGTAGATGTTTGACTAATCAAATTAGGAAAAATAGAGGAGAGAAATCTTTACTGTGTGTGCTTTGTGGAAAAGGTTTCCTCAGTCAAAGTAATTTAAATATCCACATGAGAGCCCACACAGGGGAGAAGCCTTTCTCTTGTCCAACTTGTGCAAAAGGGTTTTCCACTAAAGGTTACCTGAACATTCACATAAGAATTCATACAGGTGAAAAGCCGTACACATGTGAAATGTGTGCTAAATCTTTTAGCTGCAGTAATCATCTGTCTTGTCACATGAGAATGCACACAGGGGAGAAGCCTTTCTCCTGTCCCACTTGTGCAAAAGGATTTTCCACTAACGGTTACCTGAGTAAGCACATAAGAACACATATGGGCGAGAAGCCATACGCATGTGGAATGTGTGATAAATCTTTCAGCTTAGGTAGTAATTTAGCTCGTCACATGAGAATACATACTGGTGAGAAGCCATTTTCCTGTCCAACATGTGCAAAAGAGTTTTCCTTGAAAGGTAGCCTGAGTAAGCACATAAGAACTCATACGGGGGAGAAGCCATATGCTTGTGGAATGTGTGATAAATGCTTCAGCTGCAGTAGTCATCTGGCTTGTCACATGAGAATACACACAGGTGAGAAGCCTTACCATTGTCAAGTGTGTGATAAATCTTTCAGCGCTGGTAGTTATTTAGCTCGTCACATGAGAACACATACTGGTGAGAAGCCATTTTCCTGTCCAACATGTGGAAAACAGTTTTCCCATAGAAGTAACCTGATTACGCACACAAGAACTCATACGGGCAACAAGCCATACGCATGTGGAATGTGTGATAAATCTTTCAGCGATGGTAGTTCTTTAGCTGGTCACATGAGAATGCACACAGGTGAGAAGCCATTTTCCTGTCCAACTTGTGAAAAAGCGTTTTCCCTGAAAGGTAGCCTGAGTAGGCACATAAGAACTCATACGGGCGAGAAGCCTTATCATTGTAAATTGTGCGATAAATCTTTTACTTCCTCAAATAGTAGGCTTACACATATGAGAACTCACACAAGCGAGAAGCCTTATCATTGTAAAGTGTGCAATAAACCTTTCCGCACTGGTAGTAATTTAACTGTTCACATGAGAACGCATACTGGTGAGAAGCCATTTTCCTGTCCAACATGTGGAAAAGAGTTTTCCCATAGAGGTAACCTGATTACACACATAAGAACTCATACGGGGGTGAAGCCATACAATGGTGAAATGTGTTATAAATCTTTCAGCATTGGTAGTCATTTAGCTAGTCACATGAGAACGCACACTAGTGAGAAGCCTTTTTCCTGTCCAACTTGTGCAAAAGAGTTTTCCCATAAATGTAGCCTAAGTAAGCACATAAGAACTCACACAGGGGAGAAGCCTTTTCATTGTAAAGTGTGCAATAAATCTTTTACTTCCTCTAGTAGTAGGATTCAACATATGAGAACTCACAGGTGAGAAGCTGTATGCTTCTGAAGCGTGTGCTAAATCTTTCAGAAACAGTTGTCATCTGGCTGATCACATGCTAACTCACAGGTGAGAAGCCTTTCCTGTGTCTGATGTGTAGAAAATGTTTCTTCAAGCAAAGCAATCCAAGTGTCCACATGAGAATCCATGGTGATGAGAGGCCTCACTCTTCAGATGCATATTAAAATCAGTGACTGTTGTAAATTAGCTAAACACAACATACAGATTTGTTTAATCACATTAGATCACAAGTTCCAACTTCTGCTTATTCATGGATTTATGGAGACATCTACCGAACAACTATAAAGGACTTGATATGACTGTTAGATTGTTAGAGCCAGGTTTTAGGAGATCAAAATTTTGTCATTCCTCTCGTTCATTTGGATAAATTATTGGGCTCATCTGACACTAAAATATAAAATATACTCATCCTTCATAAAAGTTAAACTTCTTTACTATCAAAGTTAACTATTTTTTAGCGCTGTTAATAGTTCAACCCACCCTGACAAAAACTATTTCCATAAAGAAAACCCAGATCATGATGCTGCCAACACCAAGTTTCACTGTGGATGTAATGTGTGTTTTAATGATGTCTGAGGTTGATTTATTGCAAACATGCCTTTTAGAGTTCAGTTTCATCTCAGGGATGTGAACGCCACCCATATTTGCTAAATTCCTGCATGAACTCAAAAAGTGGTTTACTGTTTGTTACCTATTGTAACCCTGAAGATTTTTATGTTGAATTATACAGAATGTATTTTGTCATTGTATGAACGTTAAAGGTATAAAAGTTGAATTTTCTGTGGTCATAGCTTTCCTAAAAACTCAGCTTTTGGGGCTTGTATGAGGTCTTGATGTTGTCTCACTGCTTGTAGGAGGTGATTTGACAGGGCGGCTCTTTTCGATGTGGTCTTGGCTCAGGCTGTCAGCAGCCAACTGTTCATAGTTCAATAAGTCACCACTTCTAGGTAGCTAGCAGAACACAACTGAGTGTGATTAGTGTTCTTATCCAGATCAATACTGTCATCCTTTACATAAAACCTTCTTCAAGCAATTTACCAATCAGATATTCTTGTCCACGTTTACTTTCAACTTAGCCTAGAAGTTCTGCAATGTAATCATTACATGCAAGCTAACAGATATATGAATGTATAGTCGGCAGTATTTATCAGTATTAAAAACAAGTCTCAAACGTGTCTTACCTTTCAATGCCTGGTAGTTCAATGTTATCTGTAACATAATATTATCCTGCTGATTCTATAGATGTTTCTACTCATTACTATGTAGCTAAGCTCAAAATTATTGTATTTAGTAGGGTGTTAGTTTGAATAAGGACTTTTATTTTGGGATCTTGTTGCGAAATTTGTTGTTAAACCTTTTATGAACTCCTTATAATTATGTTAAAGCTGTGACTGAAGGGTTGCAGCAAAGATCAGTTGGCTCCACAAACAACGCTTCTGGCCAGCGTGTGTTTGTATTCGCAGGAGTCCAGTGGTGAGTGAGAGGCGCTTGGGGCGGACCACAGCAAGGACGCGGTGTGACTGGACCAATCCCGAGACTTCTGCGGGGTGGAACTAAGAAACTGACTTTCTTTGTGGACTCTGCTACTGTGATTTCAGCCCTTCAAGTGTATTTTAGTTCAAAATTAAGGACACAATTATCCTGGACTGGAAGCCTTCCGTTTTTAGTTGTTTTACTGATTTTAGATTATTTAAAGAAAACATTTTATTGTGTTTTTAGCTTTTTAAGAAACCGGTTTTATGAGAATTAAAAACTGCATTCCAATCTGTTCTGTTCCCTGTGTTCTGACTCACCAGCTCCCTCTAATTGTTAAAGGACCTATTGTAGCACTAAGCTACCAACTTAGTGCTTACACATACATACAGTCATGGCCAAAAGTATTAAGAATGATTCAAATGTTAATATTTACAAAGTCTACTGCTTCAGTTTTTATAGCGGCAATTTGCATATACTCCATAATGTTATAAAGAGTGATCAGTGTAACAGCAATTAATTGCAAAGTCAATATTTGCCTAGAAAATGAACTTTATCCCCCAAAACACATTTCAACGTCATTGCAGTCCTGCCTTAAAAGGAGCAGCTAACATGGTTTCAGTGATTGCTCCATAACACAGGTGTGGGTGGTGATGAGGACAGGGCTGGAGATCAATCTGTCATGATTAAGTCAGAATGACACCACTGGACACTTTAAAAAGAGGCTGGTGCTTGAAGAGAAGCTAAGCTAAGGAACTATTTACATGCAAAAAAAAAAAAAAAAAAAGAAAACAAAAGTGGTTGTTCATGATCAGAATAAGTCAGTGAATTCCGTTCACTGCAGATCTGATTAAAAAAACATGGAATGGAGTTAAACATTTGGCATGTGTTTTAATCCATTCACAATGCAAAGCCCAAGTTAACCAGGGGTCCGTTCTTCGTACGTCGCTAACTCAGTTAGCTGGATTTGATTGTTGATAATTTGGCATGGTTTTGGATTGTTCGGTTCTTCGAAACTCATCTTGAACTTGTTGTCATAGCAACATGTGCGCCAGTTTAAACCTGCTGGCGAGCAGGTTTATTTCATGTAAACAGGATTAGATCGCAGCTGTATAAGCGGAGGAGATAGGGAAGTCTGCCGTAGCCATGTCCGTTTTTACGACTGCAACCTGATGTGGAAGGTGCAAGAATAATTTGCAGAGTTTTTCGAATTAATAATAGCAATAGACAGGATTGTTTAGCGCAGCGCGACAGTGTAATTGTAGAGAGATTTTTCTTGGTGGCTGTTATAAACAGACAAACACATCATTTAACAGTGGCTTTTAAAAAAGAAAAAGTGGTGTTAAAGCCATAAATCGAAAATATTTAAGTTATTTGTATGATGGTTTGCTTTTTATTTTTATCATATTCAGTAAGAAGATTTGTTCAGGCCATTTTAATGTGAAGTTTAGTTTTACTTTGAAAGGCTTGCTTCCTCTCGAGCCGTATATTGTATTAGAAAATAATATGGATGGATTATTTAGACACAGAGAAATACAGTTTTACCGTGTAAACTGTGTATGACTTGGAAAAGAAAGAAATTCATTTTTTTTATAGATAAAGCTTTTTTTTGTTAAAATTCCCAGTTTGTCCTTTACTTCCAGTGTCTAAGGAATGACACCGAAATTTGGATCTCTTGACATAACAAGTGCCTTTTTAAAATAAAGCATAATAATTAAAGGCTACCATTTTGTAGAATATTATCGTATTTCACTTTTACTTGTCCCCATGTTCTAGTGGGTCCCGTGGAGGCTCTGATATAAAAGAACAAAGTAAATATGAGATTATTAAAATGCAAAAATTGATACTGTAGAAAGTGATAGAAACATCTACCATGGACAGTATTTACGCATTAATTTGTCTGCTACTTTCTGCCAGCCCTCTCTCCTGGCTTTAGCAGATTTTGAGGTGTTACCTGTCGTTTTAATTAATGACTCAAATTCGGCATAACCTTCCATTAAAAGCTCTTGTTCTGCTTGGGAGAAAAACTGTGCGCGCTCTTTGGCCATGCTGAACAGCCAATAGCAGCGCTGCTGATCATTGTTTCTACTATCGATACATTTCCCCTTTTAAACAAACGCATGAACGCGCAGTCATCTCAGATAACTCAATCCAGCCATACTAATCATAAACAACAGGTGTGTTGGAAGAACCCAATTAGCCGGATAAAATCATCTTGGATGTCTCATTTGATCTCGGATGTTTTAAGCAACGTATGAAGAACGGACCCCAGAACATTATTTAGAGTAAATAATATTCTAAAGATTTGCTCAGTAAAATCATTTAAACCATATGGAGGATCTTATTAATGCGATTCTCCCTCCGGGTGCCTGGGGTTGCTGTAGCAATCGGTCGCTAAATCGGTTAAAGATTAAAGTTACCAAAATTGCCTTTAAACCGACATTAATATTCAATATTAATGCGGGAATATCAGAGGTTCCGCAGCAGGTCCACCAGGCTCTGCAACAGCTTTTTCCCCACTGCCATCAGACTGTTGAACTCTAAACTGGACTCTGCGTCACACAAGCATCATTATTTGGCACTACCAACTTTGCAGAACTTTTACAATCCATTTAAATAGTACACAACTCAACGTTTACTGCATTTTTGCACCATATTATTCTGCACTGCACTGAACTTTTTCATAAATATGCCCTTTTGCACCATTATTTTTGCACATAAACATTGTTGTACATTCTTCTGCAAACTGCTTTTTGCACACTGTTTTTCTCCCGCATTGTTACATTCTGATCAATGCTGCACTTTAGATCGTAATGTTGCATATTCCACCTGCAATCTCTTTACACTGTCATAAGCTGTATGCAACGAAGTTTTGTTCTAGATTGTATTCAGCTTGTCCGACTATCGTGGAAGGCCGGGCTGTCTCCAGGCAAATGTGACTATCAGGATTATGATTCATAACCAACCAATCTTAATTGCACAACATCATTTTGGAATCCAGTGACTTGATTTTTATACACCAAGAATGATTTTATTGTTTATAAAATATTACATGACTTAACAAGCCCTCAGTCGAAGTATTCTGTATCTTTACAATAATTTTTTACAGTAAATTTCAAAGTTGCCAGAGAAATAACATGAACAACAAATAGAATGATTTATATAATTGTTTAAAATAGTCAAAACATAAAAAGATCAAAGTCATTTTATGCAACACATCTCTAATGCTGAAGGGAAAACACAATAAAAAAACCTTTAGTTCAAAGACTTTTATGTTAATGTTGTGGATATCCATCCATCCATTTTCAATAGTGGGGTCATGAGGGGTGCCGGTGTCTATCTCCAGCTGTCAATGGGTGAGAGGCGGGGTACACCTTGGACAGGTCGCCAGTCCACGCAGAAAGACACAGGTAGAACTTGAGCCCAGAACCTTATGGCTGCAAGGAAAAAACAGTGCTACCCACTGTGTCACTGTGCAGCCCAAGTTGTGGGTTTCTTATGAAACATCTTTCAAGAGGCAAGTTCCAAACTGCTTTACATAAAAAAAAGATGAACAGAAAACAAGCAATCAATGATGTTTCTTTGTTTTCACTGGTCCTGTCATCTCGTACAAAAAGCTGGTTTCCAACTTGTGTGAGGGTAGTCTTGCTTGGCAAAAGGGGAAATCTGAGATAGTTGCCCTATTGCATACTTAACATTGATTACATAGGAATTATTTTGTCTGACATCAAAGTTGACAGAAAATAGAGAAACTAGAGTTTTATGAGTGCAAGCTACAATAGACCCAGTGACAAAAGACCCACACAGGCACCAGCAACAAGGAGAGAGAACAACCCTAGCGTTGAATTTCAAATTGAAGGATACCTATGTCCATGACATCTTGGTCTCTCTCTCTCTCTCTCTCTCTCTCTCTCTCTCTCTATTTATTATCTAATTGATTTAGTTTAGAAGCCAGTGAATACACATAATAAGGGAACATAAGGTGTTGGTGTTTTGAAGCAAAGCTTTAGACTGTATGCGGGAAAGAGTGCCATCATTAAAATGATTCCAAGTATATAAAGTAGGGCTGGGCAACGATTAAAATATTTAATCGCGATTAATCGCATAATTTGCCTGATTAATCATGATTAATTGCATTGTATTTACAAACTCCAAGCATGAATTCAAAAGTAGTGTAAGGAGCACTTTTATTTTAATGTTCTGCTGCCATATGAACAAAAGTGTTGTAACATTTGTAGCACTTATCAGTAACACGTATTTAGTGTAAAGCTCAACTTAGACATGTAAAACAAAAAATAGCTATAATAATAATAAATTAAAGCTTATTGCCAATGACAGGGAATTCTCTTTATGGGGAAAAAATCTACCAAAAACAGGCAATTTCTGAGGTAACAGCAGGGAGCAGCATTACCATTTTATGTTCAATACCAAAGTTTAACTTACAACTAACTTGTTTCTGTCATATTCCATGCTGGAAGAACTTTAAACTGAAATGCTTGCTAACTCGATATGCGTGCATGTTTATTTGACGTTAACACGCGGTTTTTTGTTGTTGCTTTCTCGCGTGCATATAGTGAATGGCAGGGAAAAAACAGGCAAAAACACATGGATACTTTGAAACGAGAAGTGACTTTACCGACAGCGTCGATGCAGACCCCCGCTCCGCTCCGCACAAAACTTGTTCCGTTCGCCAACTCACCGCCTTGCCTAAGCAAATTCCTGCGGGAAACACCGCCTTCCCCATGTCAGCTTTGTTTTTTCTGCGTTTCCCTTTAACCAGCCAGCACCTTTCTTCTTCCTGCTTGAATCCGAGGCTGGGCTGACAGCGAGGTTATTGGCGCATTATCGCCACCTACTGTTCTGATTCAAATCCCTAAACCGCAGCAACAGACCATCACAAAATAAAAGCATGTGAGCAACATGCGTTAATGCGCGTTAAAGTAAATATCGCCGTTAATAGTCTAATCGATTAACGCGAAATTAACGCGTTAACTTGCCCAGCCCTAATATAAAGGTTTAAATGCTTTCTTTTATCATACAAGTGATCCCATTTTTTGCCCTGTCCACAGTATATATATTCTATTTGCTCACATCCACAGAAACCTTTTTAAATAAAAACACATTCCTTCTCCTGTTTTTAGTCAGTTTACATCTGACAGTAAATGGTTTACAAATAATTCACAAGATCACCTGTGTGAGTCATCAGTTACAGCTTGATTGCTGAAACACTGTCCCCAACTCAAAATGAGTCGGGCTTCTCACCGGTGTGAGTTCTGAGGTGACGGGTCAGAATACTATTTTGTCGAAATGATTTATCACAAAGTTCACAAGAATAAGGCTTCTCACCTGTATGAGTTCTAAGGTGACGAACCAAATCACTACGCTGCATGAAAAATTTCTCACACAATTCACAAGGATATGGCTTCTCGCCTGTGTGAGTTCTCATGTGATTGGTAAGATAATAAGAGTGTTGGAAGAATTTGCCGCACAGATGACAAGAGTAGGGTTTCTTACCTGTGTGAGTTGCAAGGTGACGAGCCAAGTTGCTATTGTCTCTAAAAGATTTACCGCACAAATCACAAGGATATGGCTTCTCCCCTGTATGCGCTCTCATGTGCACATTTAAGGCAGACTGCCTTGGGAAACCTTTTCCACAAGTTAGACATGAGAAAGGTTTCTCCCCTGTGTGGATTCTAAGATGATGAACCAAATCACTCCTCTGTCTGAAAGATTTATCACACAATTTACAGGAATTTTTGTTACCCATGTGAGTTCTGATATGACGAACCAAATTGCCCTGGTCTCTAAAAGATTTCTGACACAAATCACAAGGATACAGCTTTTTACCTGTGTGAATTCTTATGTGACGAGCTAAATTACTATGGTCTCCAAAAGACTTACTGCATTTGTCACAAGTATATGGCTTTTCACCTGTGTGAGTTCTCATATGCATAGTTAGAGCACATTTCCTGATGAAACCTTTTCCACATGTCAGACATGAGAACGGCTTCTCACTTGTGTGAGTCTTAAGGTGACGACCCAACTCATTTCGCTCTTTGAAAGCTTTTCCACACACTTCACAGGAATATAGCTTCTTGTCTGTGTGAGTTCTCACATGTCTGGTCATACTACTCCAGTCACTAAAGGCTTTACCACATAGTTCACAGTGATATGGCTTTTCCCCTGTGTGTGTTCTCTTGTGAATAGTCAAATGTCCACCATATCTGAAAGACTTGCCACACACTTCACAAGAAAACGGTTTCTCTCCAGTGTGAGTTCTTTCATGCCGAATCAAATTACTACTATTTCTAAATGATTTTTCACACATTTGACATGGGTATGGCTTCTCCCCTGTGTGAATTCTCATGTGCAAACTCAAGTGCTGGTGGGTTGTTAAACATTTACCACAGATTTCACAGCAGGGCATATCTGTTTTTATTTCTGAGTTATCCTTGTTGTCCCAGTATTTTCTAGAGTCCTGACGTCTCTTCTCTGACTTCAGATTTTCATCTCTACTTGATCCTGATTCTTCCCGATTGCTTCCTTGTTGATGTTGGTTGTCAGCTTCAAGGTGGTTTCCAGAGAGAAGCTGGTTCTTGCTTGGTTCAGATTCAGTCTTGCCATTTTGCTCATAAATTGGAGTCGCCAAAATGGTTTCAGTCTCCTGCTTCACTACAAGCTGATCTACATCGTGATCACTGAAGAAGTTCTCCGGTTCCTCTTTAATTTGTGCAGGTTCTGGTTCCCCCTCTTCCTCTTTAATGTGCACAGGTTCGGGTTCTTCTTTCACCCGTACAGGCATCGGTTCCCGTGTTGTCATTTTCTGCAGTTCTGATCCATTGTGGAATATTTCTTCATAAGCAAAAGTCATCAAAGAAGTGATGGTCTCCTGTTTCACTGGAGGCCACCCTTCATTCTGATTGATCCACTGCTCAGCCTGTTCTTCTTTGATTGGTTGAGGTTCTGGTTCCTCTTTTGTGTCAGTCAACTGTTGATGTTCTTGTTCTTGTCGCACTTTTATTTTGATAGTGTTCGATGTATTGAGGACAATGGAGTTCCTCTCTTCAGTCATGAGAACACCATCAGTAAAAAGCCTCCTTGTAGTGTCAGACATGAGGCTGTGGAAATACGAAGCAGTAGAACCTTAAGTATGTTTGTCAGACCCAGCACAATAAGATCAAAATTTAAACGGATTACAGGATTACAGAAAACAAAAGTTAACTGAAAGATGACATTGGCACAAAACTCAAACTGAACCAAAAGAAACCCCGGCCAAAGAATTAAAGGGGTCGTGACAACAAATTTTATTTTTCTGTGGTTTTAGGGGCATAATATGCCATGTGAATGTCAAGAGCAGGTACCAAAGGACCCGCTCATGGGGGTGGCAGCTTTGTTTCTTTGCTCAAAAAATGGTTAAATCAGAGAACAGTTTGACTTTCTATGAAGCAAACAGCCTTCCCCCTCCCCTCTTTTCCCCCCTCCTCCCTCCAGCTGAAACACCAGCCATGGTGTGCCTCATAATGCCATGAGTCGCGCTAGCATGTCTGACTACTACACTCAAACAGAGAATGACTACTGGAAACAGGAGATGTTACATCTGAGGGTGTTGAAAAAAGGAAGTTCCCACTTACTCCTAGAGGATGAGAGATTCACAGAAGAGCGTCAAAAGTTAATTTAAGTGGAACACACTTTATCAAAGAGCTTTCAGTCTCCTGAACATGGGTGAGTTCAAGTCATGGTTTTTGACCAAATGGATTTTGGAAAGAAAAATAAACTCCGTACCAACACAAAAGGTGGTGACCACAACACTGTAATTTCCGACAACTTGATTTAATTTCTAAATGCTGAAGGTGCATTTGTAACTGAAAAATCAGGTTGACTGAGTGACCAGCTAAACTGCTGGCTCTGCTGCCAGATGCATGACTTTCTTGCAGCAGCTGGCAGCGAGCTCTCTGCAGCGGTCCTGTTAACTTAAGTAACTTAAAGGGGAGTTTTCCTCTCCACTGTCGCGTCATGCATGCTCAGTATGAGGGATTGCTGCAAAGCCATCAACAATGCAGACGACTGTCCACTGTGGCTCTACGCTCTTTCAGGAGGAGTGAATGCTGCTTGGAGAGACTTGATGCAACCTGCTGGGTTTCCTTAGAGAGGAAACTTTCTCACCAACCTGGAGGATCTGATGGAGTCTGACTTTGTAAAGAGCCTTGAGATGACATGTTGTGAACTGGTGCTATATAAATAAAATTGAACCGTTGCTGTTTTGTATAAACTAGTAGAGCTAGCTAAGTTGGAATGAAACCCACAACCTTCCGATTGTAGAGTGTATCAAGCCAGTGGGGGAACCCTGGTGTAGTTTAGTTTCAAACTATGGACTTTTTCTTTTCAAGTGGGCAATGTAAAATTTTCCATACTATTGGCAAGTGCTCAGTATGCTGACCTCGTTCTACAAAAAAGGGTTCCTTTTTTTAAATGTAGATAAATCATTTTGTTAAATCTAAAAATAGAAGTTTTATTTATTTCAAACTACAATATATTAAGTTAAGTACACGTTTGACATGCAACAGAAACTAAATGAGGTTTTAAACCTTTAATGTGGTCAACATTAAAAACACTATTGTGGAGAAGAAAGGAGCAGGGCAACACAGAGACAGACAACCATTCTGACACATACACACACCTAAGGAGAATTTTAGAGAGTGCGACTGTGGGAGGAAGCCGGAGTACCCAGAGAGAACCCACCATGCACAGGGAGAACATGCAAACTCCATGCAGAAAGACCCCATGGTCAGACACGAACCCAGGATCTTCTTGGTGCAATAGAAAATATAGACGTCACAGAATTTTATTGGCTGCTACTATATATTGTGACTGTAATGTAATGCAATGTATAAAAGAATAAATATTTTAACCAAACTGTGTCTGATGGCTTTTTAATTTGTAAATTAAATGAAAAGTAATATTTAACCTGTGACGTAATGATTATTATTAGTGGTAGCTTAGGAGGTCAGGAAAGTTTTTACAAAACCCTGGCACCGGATATTAATTGACATTTTTACGTTCACTTCGCTGGCATACGGTTTGCCACAACATCTTAGGCTGAGTCAAGCTCACAGAATAAAACGGAGTCACAAAAGACAGTGGTCAGAAAATATGGGGTAATAGCGGTAACACAGGAGGAGTAGAGGCCTTGCAGACGGAAACGGTAGAAATGAAGAGAAAAAGAGAAGCAAAGATCTTTGGAGAGTATCTATAATGCTTAACCAGGAATGTGATTTTGTCTAATTTCAGGACTTTATGTCTCTATAATTCTGAAAGATGATGACAAATTTTCTTTGTGCAATGTTAATAGGTCACCTGTAATTTAACTAGAAAATAAATATTTCAATATTTTACTTTAGGATTTTGGAGAAATACTAAGACAAAACTTCTTACATTGCTTATCCAGGAAATGCCTTTGTCTCAATTTCTGGAATTCTCCCAAACTGTGAAAGGGTAAAAGTTATCTTTTTGGTGGTCCATAAGTTTAATCGATGCCCTCCTACTTAGAATCTTTCAATTTTACACACTTTTCTTAATAAAATCCCTGAGACTTTAATACAATTGTCTTGTTCTTCCTCGTTTTCTTATCTTCTTATTGTCATCTTCATTCTTCCTGGCCTACCACTGCATCATCAGCGTTTGCTTTGGAGGTTTTCATTGATGTTTAGAAATTGTAAAATTAACTCTTACATTTTTATAATAACAGTACATTTTTAAATAATTTGGAGATCGTTTTATTTTCTACTTTATCCAGATTAGGTAAGTCATTTTAGGCTTATTTTCCATTAGACTTCAAAAGCCCACCTAGCGTTTCCATATGTGGGATTTCACTTTTCCCAGGACTTACCTTCACGGACACAGTTTTACAAATCACACTCTGTGTTTTATTTCATCCTTCGTAAGCATAAATCATCTCAAGTCTGGACAATGTTTTGGACTAGATCAGTAGTAATTCAGATTAATTAAAGGCAGAGAAATTAGCCCAGTAGTCAAGATAACAATCGGTAGCAAACTTTAGCCTCAATCAGACAGAACATACCTGGAGGTTCTGACCCGGTTCGGGTTCTCCAGCTGCTATCCAGCAGTCTGAGCTGATGCTCGGTCTCTTCCTCCTCCTGGACGATGGTTCTGAATATTTATTCAGCAGTTAGTCGCTCTCTGGAGATGAAGCGAAGATATTGTTGCTGCAGACGCTGAAATATTCAGTTTACAGCAAAAATAGACTTCTGACCGACGATGAACAAGCAAACCTGGAAGCTAACGCTGCTAGCACCTTGTTGTTTACTTCCGCCGGAAGTGTCACACGGACATTTGCACGAGAAACAGTGACCACTCTGTTCCGCTTCAGTCTATATATATATATATATATATATATATATATATATATATATATATATATATATATATATATATATATATATATTTAAATCAAATTTCTTTATGTTTTTACTCCTGCTCCACATGTGCAGATAAATTACACTTCTAATAAATACGTTTAATTATTGAGAGCAATCTGCATAAGATGTAATATTATTTAATTTACATAAATGTCCCTTGGGGTTGAGTAAAACGGCTGAAATTTAGGTTCAAGCTTAAGAAAGTCTCCTGAAAGTGTCGGACTTAGTTAAATCTTATCTCTGCTTTTGGGAATTAATTCGAGAACATCTTTTACCCATGTTACAGGATTGTATTAATAAGCAAAAAACAAAAAATGACAACAACCGTGAAACAAGGTCTAATCACTTACCCAAGGCAAGCAAAGATCATTTGAAAATAGAAAATTGGAGCCCAGTCTCACCTTTAAAGATAGATTATGAAATTTTGGCAGTGGTTATCCCAAGTGACTGAAAAAATATTTAGGAGAGATAAGTGAAAAACAAAGTGGATTTATGCCCAAACATCACGTTAGTTCTAATGGATTGGTGTTGGATTTAACTGGTTACTCAAACGTTATAAATTCAGGTGCATTGATGATTTTTCTTGACTTTTATAAGGCATTGGACTTAATTGACAATTTCTTCATTATGCAAACACAAACAATTGGGTTAATAAAGTGGTTTATTACGATAAGTATATGGTTTACAATAATATAAATAGAACAAGTGTTCTGTATCTCCGAATGTCTGGTAGGTTTCTCGTACCGAGGCTTGTAATGCAGCGCTGTCCTATTTCTTGCTTCCAGTCTTTGAGCTTTTATTTTAAAATTTTGTATGACTTGAATATTCATAATCTAACCATTTTTAATAAGGAAATTAAGATTACAATTAAGATGAGATAAATCACAGACACTAGATGCGGTGGAAGCAAATTCTCAGAAGCTTCAGGTCTCAAACTTAACATTGCCAAAAGTGCAAGCGCCAGAATTGATAAAAACTCCTGGATAGGTGTCAAAATGTTTTCAAAAGCTGAGCGAAAGTCCGGTTGTCTCCATTCTAATTCCAAGCCTGTTTGCTGGTAACATTGCCAAAAGCGATGTCAAGATTTTATGTTTTCATGAACCCAATAAATGCCTTATGTTTAATATTCTGGTCAAGCAAAGGGTTAAAGATTTCGAGACTCATAACAAATGTTGATCCTGTTAGGCTACAATTAAACTTACAAACTAAGATTTAAAAAACTTGATTCCTTTTCAATATTTGGCTCCAAAGGGATCTTTGTATTTTTAGCAGCTATCTGGTCACAAACTGAGTGTATATCAAGGTTTGTTTATCCCACTCTGTCCTTTTATATTAATGATGCACTCTGTAAAGAAAATAACAGTTTATTTGTAAACTTTGTTTTGGAGGAACAAACATACATACGTTTTGATATGAACTCTGATAATTTATGTTGTACACATGGTTTATTTTGCATCTTTGTCTAACTTGTGTGATTTGTAGTTAATTTTCAGATGGCTGTTGGCCCAGATTTGACTAGAATCATCCATGTCATATAATGACATTGATGTTAAAGACTGCCTGAAATCAGCACAGCAGTCTGAAACTCCTTTCCTTCCCACAATAACATTCTTACTGTTGACCACATTAAAGGTCAAGGAATAGAAGCGAGGGGCTGTATTTAGAAAATATCGGATGCAGCCTTTGTTTCCTGGTGGTCAGCAAACAGTGAGAATTTCCACCAAAAACTGATGATGAGATTTGGTCAGAATGGCAATTTTATTCAAGTAGGTTAAATAAAACTAACTCTAATTTTGCCTGTTATTGTTAGAGATTGGAATAAACACTGATAACCTTTTTTTTAAATTCTTGCATAAGATGTAAACAAAGTGAAATTTACCTTTCCCCTTACTGAGATTTTTCTCTTTCTTCCTCATACTGCTGACAGTGTACTACATGTTCCACTAATTTGAAATGTCCACATTAGTCACATCTATGTTTTCCTAACAGTGTACAATTTAAACTAGTGTCCAAATTTGTCTTGAAATAATTGCTTCCTCGAGTGTTCTTTCTGTAATTCTAATTTTTCTAACTTTCTTCAACTTAGAATTCTTTTAAACCAATCTCCTTTCCTCTCTTTTTCCCACGGCTCTTCACACGCTACCTTTCATCTTTATTTAAACGGTTATTCTTTTTTGCCAACAAAAGAAGACCAGGTGTACCTACTGTGAAGAGAAAAAAGACAGATAACAAAAGGTTAAAAGTTCAAATAGCAACAAAAAAAATGCAAATTGGAGAACAGTAGGAGAACTCAGCAGAGTGAGAAAAATGAGCAGCAGCCTAAACTTATAGCAGCAAAACTATAGAGATATCTCAGGATAACTTAAGCCACTCTGATTATACGTTTTATCAAAAAGGGAAGTTTGAAGCCAGGTCTTAAAAGTAGACGGGGTGTCTGCCTCACGGACCAAAGCTGGGAGTTGGTTCCACAGGAGAGGAGCCTGATAGCTAAAGGATTCAATTCAATTCAATTCAATTCAATTTTATTTATATAGCGCCAAATCATGAAACATGTCATCTCAAGGCACTTTACAAAGTCAAGTTCAATCATATTATACAGATTGGGTCAGATTATACAGATTGGTCAAAAATGTCCTATATAAGGAAACCAGTTGATTGCATCAAAGTCCCGACAAGCAGCATTCACTCCTGGGGAAGCGTAGAGCCACAGGAAGAGTCATCTGCATTGTTGATGGCTTTGCTGCAATCCCTCACACTGAGCAAGCATGGAGCGACAGTGGAAAGAAAAACTCCTCATTAACGGGAAGGAAAACCTCCGGCAGAACCGGGCTCAGTATGAACGGTCATCTGCCTCGACCGACTGGGGTTACAGAAGACAGAGCAGAGACACAACAAGAGAGACAAAAAAGCACAGAAGCACACATTGATCTAGTAATCTGTTCTACATTAGATGGTAATAGCGGGTGAGCCGTCTTCTCTGGATGATGTCACAGTTAACAGAACGCCAGACCAGGTGTACCTACTATGAAGAGAAAAGAGATCTACCTCCCATTTTTTAGAGACTCTAGGAACCACCAGCAGACCTGCAGTCTGAGAGCGCAGTGCTCTGTTAGGAACATACGGGGTAATCAGAGCTCTGATATATGATGGAGCTTGATTAATGAGGGCTTTATACGTGAGAATGAGAATTTTAGCCAATGAAGGGAAGCTAGAGTTGGAGAAATATGATCCCTCTTGTTGATTTTCATCAGAATTCTTGATGCAGCATTTTGGATCAGCTGAAGGCTTCAAACGAGGTCCAAAGATTACAACTTCTGTCTTGTTAGAATTTAAAGACAGAAATGTTTTTAAACATTTCCCAGAAATTGGGAAACAAGCGATCCAACAACGCGATTTATAACGTCGCCACGTCCCGTGTGTTATGTCTTTATCATGTCGCTGATGACTCATCCGTTGCTGCAATTGGTCGCTCCCTGTGTGTCAAGCCCATTACAGGCATCCTATTTTAAATGTACAAATAATTAGCAGTTGCTGATTCTACATTTTTCTTTTTGGAGAATCTTACAACTTCAAGATCCTCTTCTTCTTGTCCTCAGGACAATATTTCTGACCGGGGAAACAAAAGCGTCACATGCAGGTCATATTGACATCTATGTGCATATGGAAATTGCGTCGAGCAAAGGAGACCAGTATTCACATTGCTGGGTCGTTTGGGAGGTACAACGGAAACTTCCTTGTATTTATTTACAATCTCATACATCTGAATTTTTTTCCTGAACAGTTTTTGAATTTAGATGAAGAGTATTTTTATTTTGGAATCCACACAAGTTTTCCAAAAAGGTCCTTTATTATCAGTATCATGATGATGTAACTGCAAATACAGAGGGTGGAATGATTGCTTTAATAATAAAATAATGACTTTTGTCCTTGCCAAATACTGAATGTTTTTAAATTTGTAGAACATACTAAAGACTTAAATCTTTGTGTTTGATAAGCATCTGACAGAAAAATTCATCATATAATTCTCGACACATTGGCCTCTTACCTGTGAATTCTCATGTGCCGATTGAGAACATTTCTCCACCTGAACGATTTCTCACACAATTCACAGGTATATGGCTTCTCACCCGTGTGGGTCCTCATATGACAAGTCAAATCATTATTCTCTCTAAAAGATTTCTCACATATTTCACAAGAGTATGGTTTCTCCCCTGTGTGAGTTCTCATGTGCACAGTTAAGGTACTTTGCTTGTTGAAAGCTTTTCCACAGGTAAGACATGAGAAAGGCTTCTCACCTGTGTGGGTTGTTATGTGATATGTCAACTGACTACTGCCGCTGTAAGATTTACCACACACTTTACAAGAATACGGCTTCTCACCTGTGTGAGTTCTCATGTGTCGCACCAAATTACTACGATCTCGATAAGATTTTTCACACAACTCACAAGGATACGGTTTTTCACCTGTATGAGTTCTCATATGAGCAGTCAAGGCAGGTTGTCTGGGGAAACCTTTCCCACAGGTCAAACATGAGAAAGGCTTCTCGCCTGTGTGGGTTCGCATGTGACAAATCAAATTACTGCTGTTAATGAAAGATTTATCACAGAGTTTGCAAGCAAACGGCTTTTCTCCTGTATGAGTTCTCATATGCACGGTTAATATTTGTCGAGTAGTGAAACACCTGCCACATACTTCACATAAGGGTAATTTCTTTTTAGGCCTTATTAATCTTGAGTTGTCCACATTTTCACCTTGTTTTTGTTTTTTTTTGCATATCTCCTCTGGCTTTAGTTCTGTCTCTTTATTTGATCTGGAGTCCTGCTCATTGCTTCCTTGTTGATGTTGGTTTTCAGCCTCAGGGCAGGTTAAACAGATTAGATTATTCTTGATTCTTTCTGGTTCACTGGAGTCTTCTTGATCCACAGTAGGTGTCAGAATTAAGGGATCTGTCGTATGCTTCACTAAAAGTTGCCCTTCAGAAATTTCAGGTTGGTGTTTTTTTTTAATTGCCCACGATTTTGGTTCTTCTTTGGTCTCAATCTTCTGCCTTGGTTTTGGTTCCTCTTGTTCAGTCTTTAAAAGTTCTGGTTCTCTTTGAAATATTCCCTCGTATGCAGGAGTCACCTTGAAGGTGTCGCTCTCCTGCTTGACTAAAAGCTGCCCATCAAGATTACTGCAGAGGTCCTCCTGTTCTTCCTTAATCTGAACAATTTTTAGTTCTGGTCCATGATTAAATATTTCTTCACAAGCAGGAGGCACCATAGAGGCTTTGCTCTCCTGCTTCACTAAAAGCTGCCCTTCATCCTGGAATAAACACAGTTCAGTCTGTTTTTCATTAATTGATTTAGGTTCTGCTTCCTCTTTTGTCTCCATCATCTTCTTTGGTTCTGGTTCCTCCCATTCCTCTTTCAATCCTGTAATGTCTGATATCTTTTGATCAAGAACAGAGTTCCTCTCTTCAGTAATGAGAAACTGATCAGCGACAACCTTCCATGTAGTAAAAGACATGATGATGATAAAGATCTGAGGAAATGAAGAAAAGCAGAACAATGTTAAGAGTTTTTAAAAAGATGGAAAACACTGGACACAGACATTTTGATTCATATTTTTACAGGAATGTATAAAAATTAGTGTTATAATGGGTCACGTAATGCAGAAAGATAAATATTTGAAACATTAAGTTGCCTCAAAAAAATCACATTTTAAAAATGATCAAACAGAAAATATAAAGTCTTCAACATGCATGAGTCTGAAAAAGCCAGAGGGTCACACATCCTGTGTGCTGTCTTATATTCACATCTGCACTGATGCTGTCTCACCCACAAAGACAATAAGAACGTTCCTTAACCAGAAGTCATGGATGAACAGCACATAGTGCCGGGAGATATGGCTTAAAAAATGTAACTGAATCAGATTAATTGATTTTCTTCCCTTTTGTTTCATAACAACAAACTGCTGAAATTATTTTTAAACACATTTTAGTATTTATTATTATTATTTCAATAATCATATCTGTGAGTTGACCTGAATTTAAAGCACAACTTATTATGGGCTTTAGAACATGCATATAAAACAAGATGGTAGGCCCTCTATGGTAAATAATGAAAATATTACACAAAATGTTTGCTGCTAGTTGTATTACACATCAAGCAACAGGCTTCACTTCACTTGTGTAACTTCATACCATCTTAAAATTGTTACATTTAATTTCTTTATCGTCCCCTGCAGGGGAAATTAGGTTTGAGTACAACCCATCAAGAGAAAGACAAACATGGGTAACGGAAGCTTTGCTGCCCTGTTCAAGGTGCTGCCTCTTCACAGAATATAGAAAAGGAAGACATAGGGATGGTTGAGGGTAGGGCTGCACCTAACGATTATTTTAATATTCGATTAATCTGTCAATTTATTTTATGATGAATCGGACGACAAAAAAAGGTCTATTTCCATGTCTTTTTTCCAAAATAGAACATTTGGACTGAAAGAGCAAATAAGTGCACAAAAGAACAAGATGCAACTTAGGAGTTCTGTTTCAATAATATTAGGTAATATCCAAATATCCACTGAGTGGAGCGGCTTTGTTGCTGACCAAAGTCGTACTTACACATTTTAAAAGATATTTGAGCGCATTGTACCACATAAAATCAGTCAATAAGCACAACGTTAATCATATATAAGGTGCAACATCAATTATTGAGAACATCTAAGATTTTAAGTGCGCCTTATAGTTCTACAAATAAGGTAAAACCAAAGTTTGTGATCTGATGAAAATATTTCATACTGTCTCTCACTTGCAAATGTGTATATGCACACTTCAATCTCTCAGGGTCTGTCTTTTTAGATATCCATGCAAATTGAACAATTTTACAACTAAATGTATTGCACAGTATTGTAGACTCTCTTTTTGACTTTAGAATGAGTCCATTAGCTGCTAAGGACCGTATGCACGCCTAAGACCCCCAGGGAAATGAGGGAGGAATAAGTTATTTCCCTCTGGGATCATTAAAGTATGTCTGATTCTGATAGTGTTGATGACCAGTGAAAAAATCAAACATGCTGTCTTGTTGTGTCTGCGTGTTATGTATAATTATATGAATCCCACTGGTTTAACCCGTCCATCAGGGCAGTGTGCCGCCACACTTAGTGACAGAACGAGTTTTGAACCGGAGAACTTTGCAGCCAAACACCTCTTTCCCATTTAACACATGAAATCATCTAAAGAAACTCTTCTTTCGGGAAAAAGAAAACCTCCAAGGAGGTAAATACTTTACCTTCAGACTACCTAAAACACCTCCACGCTATAAAAGGCATATAATGACCTAAAACGCCGCTAGCAATGTTTTATTTAGAAAACTTTATTAGGGAAAACATAATGAGATATACCATATATGTTATTCATATTGAGGACTTTGTACTTCAGATATCGGGATAAAATTTTAAAGTGGCTTAAAAGATGACGCTGGAAGTCTGTGAAAGGAACCTGTAGTTCATCCAGACCAGCGTCCAGTTAACATACCTGGAGGTTCTGACCCGGTTCGGGTTCTCCAGCTGCTATCCAGCAGTCTGAGCTGATGCTCGGTCTCTTCCTCCTCCTGGACGATGGTTCTGAATATTTATTCAGCAGTTAGTCGCTCTCTGGTGATGAAGCGAAGCTATTGTTGCTGTAGACGCTGAAATATTCAGTTTACAGCAAAAACAGACTTCTGACCGACGATGAACAAGCAAACCTGGAAGCTAACGCTGCTAGCGCCTCGTTGTTGTTCTTCTTCTTTGTGATGTTTAACGGTGGTTGACAAACAACTAGAATGAGCATTACCGCCACCTACTGGTATGGAATGTGGAACAAAATGGCTGTATTATATCTAATGTATTTACATGCCATTCTGTTTTACACTGATAATACGAATTATTTAATATTCCAATAATAATAATTATTGTATCTTATATTTTAATCACTATTTGTTATTTATAAAACTATTCTCTTTCCTAAACTTCTGTGTTTACTTCCTTATTTAATAAAGGTATCACACCCTCCTACTATCTCTTTTTACGTTTATTTTCTAATCTATGAATATATTGCCTGAATCTTAATCCATTGGCTAATAAACATTATTTTGAATCATTAACATCTGGTTTTAATTACCAGACGTTCCTGATCTTCCATCTGTCCCCAACCTCTTAATCTTTTCCCAAAGTTACTTCTTTAAGTCCCAAAAACTTTTCAGCTCCTCTTGCACTAATTCTTATTTTTTTATTATTATTTTTTTTTGGCAGTTGATGACATATGCTATGAATTTAATGACTTTCTCTGGAGTGAAGTCTTCTTCTGTTTCTCTACTACTATTTCTGTTCTCCTCACTGTTTCAGCGTAGCTTCTATTTCTAGTCATTTTAATTTGCACTGCTTTTTTCTCACCTCACATCCTCCATAGTTAACTCTGTGCTGGCCTCCACAGCTGCAACACCTTTGTTCTGCTTCTTCCATGCACTCCTCGATTCTGTGCTCTTCACCACATTTTGAGCACCTTGGCTTTCCTCTGCAAACTGCTGCCAGGTGTCCATAGCGCTGACACCTGTAGCATCTGAGCGGAGGGGGAATAAAAGGCCTGACTGGGAACCTCATCAATCCAATTTTAACTCTTTCCCTGAAAACTGGCTCTGAAAACTATCAGAAGTGACACGCTTGGCATTCTTTTTCCTTGTATGTTTTTATAGAATCTCTGTATATGGTTAACCTTGCCTCCATCAATGTTTATTTTTAACCTAATTAGATCCTCAGTTGGTATTCCTGTAATCACTCATTTAACTGTTTTGTTCTCTCCTATGACTTTTCTCTCCAGCATAGGGCTGGACGATAATTCAGTAACAATATATATCGATGATAGAAAAAAAATCAATAAAATGTTCAACAGAATAACAGTTTTCCTTCATTTGCATTCTAGCCATAGGTTAATATTACAGTCATTACATCCTCCCAACCAATCACAAACAGACCCAGAAACCTCCATCACCAAGCTCCGCCCCCTTTAAAGAGTTCAGAGAGCATATGTTCTTTTTTTAATAGTTGCAGTTAAAATGTGGGTTAAATGAAGGTTTGAGTTTGAATTCAGTGATTGTGTGTTCTGTATATAAAAATAGGTTGCTAAGCAACAGCATAAAATGACTGGGGCTGCATGCAAATATTTTTTGAATTTGTTGATAATTATCAATATTTCTATTTTATTGATTTTTTTTCTCTATCATCCAGCCCTACTCTAGCAACTCTATTTCCATGTGTCCAACATGTAACGCCTTATTTTTTGCTCATAAGTTTTCCATTTCAACTTCTCCAATCTTCTCTTTTATTTCTCTAGAAATCATAATGGGGCTCATGTGACCCTGTTCTTCCTCATTTCTGAATCTAAGTATTATTCTCTCTTCTCTCACAACTTTCCAATGAACAACCCTTTCCTCATCCAAACTACTTTCTTCTAATTACCGTTTATTTCTTTGACTGTCAAACTAACTCCTATCCTCCTTTTTTCTCCTCCTAGACATCTACCTCTTCCTTTCCCTCTAAAAACTGTTGTCCATTCTTCCTCCTCCTCATCTACCTGAGTAGCCAGTCTGTTCCATTCTCATAACCCTAGCAAGGTGTTTCCCTAGTCTTTCTCCCCCTTGTTTACTTCCGCTGGAAGTCTCATTCCCACAGAGATCTCCACCAGAAACAGCGACCGTCCCCATATTCTGCCAGAACTACTAGCTGTTTTTTTTCTCTCTAGATAATTGTTATTTCCCGTAACTTGTAATGTGCAACTTTAATGTTATTTCTGGGCCCTGGATAAACTCAATCTAATCCAAAAGGTAATATAATCTGGTAAAAATGAAACCTGATTAACGTCATGCAAATATGAAAATCTTGGGTTGAAATGATTTGAAGTTTCACAAAAGCAAACAGGCTTAAATTGAAGGCAACCAGCCTTTTACTCAGTTTTTCTGAAAACGTTTCAACACCTATGCAGGAATCTTTGTCAGGTTTGACAAAAAACTGTAACGTTTAAGATAGGCCTATATAAAAATGAATGGTAAACAGATCAATAACTCAAATACTTTTGAACCTCAATATACAGGATCATATTTTTAACAAATGTTAATAATACGGTTCTTAAAGAACAATGGTGGAAAACAGGAAATATAAGGGATTCATACACCGTAAGTTTTTAATCAGAAAAAGGTTCACTAGGCAAGGCAGGTTTACTTATATAGCACTTCTCAGTAAAGATTATTCAAAGGCCACTACCTTCAGTCAAATTGGTACAAAATTAAAAACAATGCAAAACACCAAATAATATATGATATTAATATTTTAATCATCCAAACATAACAGATTTGACTCATCTGAAGTAGGATACGTCTCATTAAAAGAGAGAACAAGTCACTAATAAAAAAATAAAAAATGTTTAACACACAAAACACTTGATTCATCAACACATAAAGCTATAAGCTTTATTTATAGAGAAGTTTTTTAAACTTAAGTTGTGATGCGCTTTAAATAACATGCAAACTAAGAAAATAAGAACCCAGTCATTAAATGCAGCTATGACTAAGACAGAAATTCTGTATCAAAACAGGAAACCCAAGCAGAATAAACTATGAATATTTCTTTAAAAAAATTGTTTATATGCGAGTTAAAATGTTGAACACAGCTTTCCACCCCAACATCCAGTGGAAGCACGCTCCCTAAGTCTGGTTCAGAAAACATTTCTGTCACAAACTCACAGAGACGACCTGCCGCTGGGCTTCATAAGTCCTCAGTGATATCCTGCAGAGCTCTGAGTTTACAAAAAAAAAAAAAAAACGTAGCCGGTAGTGCAGGAAGTTAGGAGGTGTGGGGCTGTGCGGTACAGCACTACGTAGAAAATCAGCATCAAGTCTTTCTTCCATACAGTTCTACTCAAAACGATAATGGTGGACAGTGCAGTAATCCTGTTGCAAAATGCTTCAAATACACATTTTGTTCTTCATCTTGTCAGAACGGATTTGAGTCTTTTTCACTGGTAAATCCTTCAGCTGACTGATCACACTGACCATACGCCATCATTACATCACTACCTTGACCCCCAAAGCCAAGTCACGACCTGAAACCGTGAGTCGCAGAGCAGAAGAGAGCTGGATTACAACCCCCCCCCCCCAAAACCCTGTGTCTGTCCGTTCAGAGAACGAATAAGGAACCTAAATCTTTTTGAAGTTTTTTTTTTCTTTTGGTGAAAGGGCTGATCTGGCATCTAGCAGGAAAAAGACAAACAAAAAAAAAATACATACAAAAGGACAACGATGGGTGCTGATGTAAGAATTTAGTGAAAGAAAATTGTCACCTTTCTGTTATTTAGTGCACTGTCTTGACATTTAGTGCATTGCTTTTACTCTTAGTGGGAAAAGCTAAATATACATATTAGACATATTTCTACATCCCATATCTATATATAAATGTTATATTTATATGTAAATTTTTAAATCTATATCGTAATAAACTTTATTGAGTAGGAAACAAGAAATTTGACTTCAGATTCCAGTAACTGGAACCCGAAATATATATATATATATATATATATATATATATATATATATATATATATATATATATATATATATATATATATATATATATATATATATATACAAAGAAAACATACACACACACACGAGGTAAAAATCCTGCCAAGTATGCTTATTGTCTCGTGCGGAGTTGCTAGCCACCCTGGCTGTAAGGTGTTCATCAGAGAGACAGCCTTTTTTTGTACATATCCACAAATATATCTTGGTACCAGTCAAATACCCACAACAAGTAAGGCAGGTTCTAAGTCAAGAACAAGGTCCGGGCAATCAACAGCTATACCAGTAATCAGATACCCTACTGGTGAAATGAGTTAATAAGTTGGCCAGAGGAGGAAATCCAGACCACTGATGTTAAAACATGAAAGATACTCATCGTGCATGGTGGATTACACCCTAAATCCAGTGTCCATGGCCTTTACACTAAGCGCAGAGAAGGAGGCAGAGGCCTGGTGAGCATCAGAGCCATCATTGAAGATGAAACCTCCAAGCTCCAAGAATATACCAGGAAGATGACCCCAAGGGGGGAAGTGCTCAGTGAATGTCTTAGACAATGAAGGCTGGTGGAGAAGGAACTGAAGGAACCATCATGGGATGAAAAACCCCCTGCAGGGGATATACCACCGACAGATAGAAAAAGTGGCTGATATGACCAAATCCTACCATTGGCCAGAGAGGGCTGGACTGAAGGACAGCACTGAAACACTGATCGTGGCAGCACAGCAACAGGCCTTGACCACCAGAACAGTAGAGGCCCAGATCTACCAGACCAGGCAAGATCCCAGGTGTAGGCTATGCAGAGAATACCCAGGAACCATCCAGCGTCTCACAGCAGGGTGTCAGATAGTAGCAGGGATGGAATACATGGAACGCCATAACCAAGTGGCTGGTATAGTGGACAGAAACATCTGTTCAGAACACCAACTGGAGACCCCCAGATCAAAATGGGGGTCACTTCCCAAGGTGGTAGAGAACAACAGAGCTGAGATCCTGTGGGACTTCCAGATACAAACAGAAAAAATGGTAACGGCCAACCAACCGGACATTGTGATCATTGATAAGCAGCAGAGGTCAGCCGTTGTGATCGATGTGGACATCCCACGTGATGGAACATCAGGAAAAAAAGAGAACCTGAGAAACACCAAGGGGTCAGGGAAGAACTAGAAAGAGCCTGGAAGGTGAAGACAACAGTGGTGGCCGTGGTCATTGGAGAAGTTGGGGCAGTAACCCTCACTCTGCATCAAAATGTCACTTAAATATACATTGTGAACTTACAGTTGAATGACAGAGTCGATAGGCCCGTTTACACTACACCTAAAAACCGAGCCATGGCGAGACCAGTCCGAGCTTGGATCAGTTAACCGAGATAAGACGGCCGTTTACACACAAGAGTTATCACGGTTACCTCGGTTGCTCCTCGCCTCCTAGTGGCGATCTGCGGTACTACCGCTCTCTGGAATTGAAGGCGGGACCAAGCAAATCAAAATGGCGGCGCCCGTATTATTCAGGATGTTATGGTTAGACAGAGTCGACTTTTGGGACGTGGATAAGACAAACAAACGTCTAATAAGAATTTACAGACGCAGGAAACAACGACAGACGCTGAGGTTCACCACGCTGCTAAGCAGAATCATCTCTGGAAATCGTGTTGCACGGTAAGGAAGCTAGTATTATTATGAATGTCTGAAATTTGTCTGAATGGAGTGTGAATCTGGACGTGCAGCCAGACACGCCGGAAAACCCGCGGACAGTCAGCTGACTGTAAGGGGATGACGCGGTCTGCTCATGCGCTCTTTATCAGAAAACCGGGCCAGAAAAAAAAAAAACAGGCCGAGACCTACTAAGGAACTGGTCTGCAGTTAGCGCGGTCCGGTTATGTTTAGCGCGGTCCAGTTCAGTCTGCTGACCGTTTACACACAAGAGTTATCTCGGTTACCGAGCTCGGACTGGTCACGGCTCAGTTAAAAAAGTGTAGTGTAAACCGGCCTTAAGTCTAATTCGAAGTCTAAAATATATTTAGAAAAAATATTTAGATAAAACACATATTTAGAAATAGATTTAACATTTAAATACAGAAATAAGATGTAGAAATAGTGTGCCAAATAACAGAAATGTTACAGTGAATTTATTTTGCTAAACTTTTTACATTTGGTTAGATCTGGGTTTTTACTGGATATAATAAGATGGAAATCCCAAAAGTAACATCCTGATTATTTAGCTGATGACAGTATACATCATCTCTCCTTTGATCAGAAGCCCATGAAAGCACATAAGAATTGATGTAATATGGGCAAATAACTGGGTTTTGAAGCTTCTGGAAACAGAAAGTTACATTTAACACTGTTTTAAATGACAAAACTAAGAATTACTGTTTGTAAAAAGAAAACAAATAAAAAGAACAAAGTTTCTGAAGACCTGACAGTTCGCCATTTAGAAGCTCTGCCCTTACTTTTGCTAGTGTCCAGTAGATGGCGCTGTGTAACAACTATAGAGACGTTTAAACATTTCCATCATTGATTAATAACCTTTACCCCTAGTTTGTTTAACAAAGAAAGAGCTTTATTGTCAGAGATCTTCCTAGTTATTATTTTTACATTTGTGTCTAGTCAAACTAAATTTGACAGTGAACGATTCACCACATAATTCACAGGAATAAGGCTTCTCACCTGTGTGAATTCTCATGTGCACAGTCAAATTATTCTGCTTGGTGAATCCTTTTCCACAGGTCCCACATGAGAATGGCTTCTCCCCTGTGTGAGTTCTAATATGACGAGCCAGATCACTACTTTGTCTGAAAGATTTATCGCATAATTCACAAGAGTACGGCTTCTCACCTGTGTGAGTTCTAAGGTGACGAGCCAGATCGCTGCTTTGTATGAAAGATTTATCACACATGTCACATGGAAAAGGCTTCTCTCCTGTGTGAGTTCTCATATGATAACTCAGGGTAGTTTTCTGGATGAAACCTTTACCACAAACCACACAAGTGAAAGGCTTCTCACCCGTGTGGGTTCTCATGTGGACAGTTAGGTCAGATTGTGCGGTGAAGCCTTTTCCACAAACTAGGCATGGAAAAGGTTTTTCGGCTGCGTGAGTTCTCATGTGTTTTATCAAATGACTGCTGTCTGTCAAAGATTTGCCACAAACGTCACAGGAGTAGGGTTTCTCACCTGTGTGGGTTCTCAGGTGAATAGTCAAATGACTGTTGTCATTGAAGGACTTACCACAAAACTGACAAGAATATGGCGTCTCACCTGTGTGAGTTCTGATGTGACGGGCCAAATCGTTACTCCTTCGGAAAGATTTATCACATAGTTCACAAGGATACGGCTTCTCACCTGTGTGAGTTCTCATGTGCACAGTCAGGTTATACTGTTTGTTAAAACCTCTGCCACAAGTCAGGCATGAGAAAGGTTTCTCATCTGTATGATTCATTATTATGTCACTATGCTGTATCAAAGAATTATCACTAAATTCAAAGACATGAGGCTGTTCTCCATCCTGAATACCGCAGAGCTCCTCCTGTTCCTGTTTGAGCTGTACTGGTTCTGGTTCCTCCTTTGTCTCCATCATCTGCTGCTGTTCAGGTCCATCCTGGAATATTTCCTCATTATCAGGACTCACCATAGAGGTGTTGGTCTCCTGCTTTACCAAAACCTGCCCTTCGTCTTGAAAAATGCACAGTTCAATCTGTTCTTCTTTAATCACTTGATGTTTTGGTTCTTCTGTGTCGATTATCTGCTGTGGTTCTGGTTCCTCCTGTTCCTCTTTTACTTCCACACCATTTGGAATCTCCTGGTCTAGAAGGGGGCTCCTCTGTTTGTTGATGAGAATGCGATCCGCATCAACCTCCCACGTAATAACCGACATGATGCTCTGGAAAGCCTGGATGAGTCAAGAACAGTAGAACAACACTATTAACAGTTTTAGGTCTTTTTGTGTTAAAACTAATTCTATACTAGTAAAGCTGTGTCTGGAGGCGAACTTTGTAAGTTTTCTTGTCTCCTCTCTTATCTCAGTTCGGTGGCACTGAAAACAATAAACTGGTTCCTCAATTGGTTGAAGGAATAACAAAGAATAAATTGAGGGCTTTAGGCCTCTTCATATAAGAGATTTGGACTTAGAACAGTGATTATAGACATTGTATGTTAAGAAGTCCAAACATGACTTCTATATAAGGTCAAAGGTCTATAACAAGCAATGAGAAAGTTCCATTTAATACAGTTTACAATGCACAAACACTTATGTCCTCTATGCTCTACTTTTCTAGAAGAATCCTTTTTTTTCTAATTTTATAAAAACTTAACTTCAGGTTTATTTATTTAAGTGCACACTTTTGGTATAACACAATCCAGGAGAGTTTTATAAGTACTTCCTACTTTAATGCATCACCAATAATGATGTCCAAGATGCTTTTCTTTCTATCGGTTGTTTGTGCCACCAAAGTTTCTGGACTCTCCTTTCTGTCTTCCAACATGTGGTGAGCTGGGTTTCACAAAGCAGATACAAACAACACTTTATGTCTAATTAACTATCTGCATCGATACAATTTGATTTTTAGTAATTTCGCCACCAATTCAGACAGAATGTTTTTACATTTGACACTGCAGTTGAATAAATGATCAAATACATGTTTTCAGTAGTTTATTAATCAAACTGAACATATTAAAGATCCAGACCTAATTATTCTGTATTCTTACTGTAATCATGCTGCTGGTTAAACTAGTTTGCTATACTGAATGCTTACAACCCAACTGGTTCTCCAATAGTCCTCTCTAAAGGCTTTATCCTTCTGAACACGATTATAGACCCGTCGCCATGTGGTCCATTTCTCTCTCTCTCTGCTGAGTTCTCCTACTGTTCTCCAATTTGCATTTTTTGCTATTATTTTAGATTTTAACTTTTTGTTCTCTCTCTTTTTTCTTCATAGTAGGTACACTATTATTACTATTATTACATCATTACACCTGGTCTGGCGTTCTGTTAGCTGTGACATCATCAGGGGAGGCAGATCATCCTCTATTACCATCTAACATAGAAAGTACTCCTGGGTCAATGTGAGCTTCTGTGCTTTCTGTGTCTCTGCTCTGTCTTCTCTAAGCCCCAGTGGGTGGAGGCAGATGAGCGTTCACACTGAGCCTGGTTCTGGTTCTGCTGGAGGTTCTCCTCCCTGTTAAAGGGGAGTTTTCCTCTCCACTATCGCTTCATGCATGCTCAGTATGAGGGATTGCTGCAAAGCCATCAACAATGCAGACGACTGTCCACTGTGGCTCTACGCTCTTTCAGGAGGAGTGAATGCTGCTTGGAGAGACTTGATGCAACCTGCTGGGTTTCCTTAGAGAGGAAACTTTCTCACCAATCTGTCTGTATGATTTGACTGAATTTGACTTTGTAAAGAGCCTTTAGATGACATGTGTTGTGAATTGGCGCTATATAAATAAAATTTAATTTAACTGAATCTGGTAAATTATCACTTTCTTCTCGTGAAAAGATTATTAATGCATTTTGTGAAGAGATGGACTTTATGAAAGCGTGCTTTAAGGAATATACATTATTTTTGAATGTTGTCTAGAATTTATTATGTTTTGCTTCCTAATGCTATTTTAAGTTTAGTAACTCAGTTACATAGGCTTGATAACTTCAAATTTTCAAAGTACTTAAAGTGTAAAATGAGACAGGCACTCTTACACATTTGTTCTAGTCTTGGATTAAAGTCAAGCAAGTTTGGCAGATCATTGGTGGAGAAATGAACTAAATTCTGGATTTTAAATAAAAAAAATAATCCCTTATTTTTATCTAGAGTTATAGGTGGAGAAATGTGTTTGCTGATGACGGCGTGGATGGTTTTTAATGTCCCTAACACAAAACTTTGCAGGGTTGACGGACACGTCCCACCGGGCTTATGTAAGGTTGATGAACCAAATGTTTAATTTAGGGAAGAACACTGTGGGATTCCCGGTAATAGTGCATAATAGTGAGTTTTTGACTGTCCAGGAAAAGCTCACACCCAGCCAGTAAAACATTTTAAATTATGCTCGGAAATAAGATGGAGGCCAGAATAGCACCATCAACATTGGAGTCAGACATGAAAACTTGGGAAGATTTAGTCAGATGCTGGAAGCTGCATTTTGAACAACTTGCAACTTGTTCTAAGGAGGTTTTGCTAAGACATGCATCATGAACTGTAATTGTCCCACAGATAAAAGCAGGAATAATTATCTCCAGTTAGGAGCTTAGTTTGACGATATTTCTCAGAAGATAAAAACGGGAACAAATCAAAGATCTGACGTGTGAATCCAAATCATGAACTGTATATTTAATTATATTTGATTCAATGGGACATTTAATGGTGCATTTATTTATTTCGTGGTATAACTTATTTACCTCTATTATTTCATAGTTTATTTATTTAATATCGTCCCCTTTAACCCTCCGTATGTCACTTCAAGCTTGCTCAGTATGAGGGATTGCTGCAAAGCCATCAACAATGCAGACGACTGTCCACTGTGGCTCTACGCTCTTTCAGGAGGAGTGAATGCTGCTTGTTGGGACTTTGATGCAATCAACTGGTTCCCTAATATAGGAATTTTTTTGACCAATCTGTATAATATGATTGAATTTGACTTTGTAAAGTACCTTGAGATGACATGCTTCATAAATTGGCGATATATAAATAAAATTGAATTGAAATTGAATATTCAATGCACCATTGCTTTATTATCTCAGTCTGCTCCGTTTTGTTTATGACGTGTTCATATGTTTTCTGTACTGATGACTGTTTGATTTTATTACTGCACGACTGTGTTATTGCAGACCAATACTGTATAAATAAGCACATTGTGAGCATCCGGTACAATCCAGTCAAATGTGTACAGAGACAAGGCAAAGGAAGCTGATTATGAAAGAGAGCGTGCCAGTCACAATATGGCGGACACGCCGACGTCAAACTCAGACGGGGCAACGAAGCCGACAGGGTGTCTGTCCATGGAAAAATCTGACGAGATGTTAGATTTATCCAATGTCGATCGTCAGATACCAAACGCGTCCATCTGTAGCACCGACGCATCTAAACACCGCCTCCCGACGGGATGAAGCTGAAATATTCCCTTTTGGCTCCTTCTACTTCAAAAGCCTCTGATATATTATTTGTTCTGATCGTGCCTCTACTGCTTCTATTTTATCTCACTTAAAAGCGTTATACATAAAACGCAAAGCAATAAACTAAAACAAATAACCGCGTTTTGACCTCCCTTCACTCCGTCAACTAGATCCAAACCCTTCACTATTTCTTCCAGCATGTGTTCATTCATCGTAAGTTCACATACCAGGAGCGTTTGACTTGATTATGGTCTTCCAGGTGATCTTCAGCAGTCCCACCGATGGTGAAACGAAGATATTATTCCACCAGACAATGAAAGGTTCCGCACAAACAACTAGAAACAGAAGACAAGCCGTCAGCTAACGCTGCTAGCGCCTGACTGTTTACTTCCGCCGGATGTATCACGTTGACACTTACACCGGAAGCAGTAAGTGCCCTTTGCGACGCGCCTCCGACCATATATATATATATATATATATATATATATATAGATAGATAGATAGATAGATAGATAGATAGATAGATAGATAGATAGATAGATAGATAGATAGATATAGATATATATATATATATATAGATAGATATATATATATGTATATATATAGATATAGATATGTGTGTGTGTGTGTGTGTGTGCCTCCGACCACAAAGCAAGCTTTTTTCTACAGATTTTTTTTTGGCTCTCAACATTACTCTCACACTAACATCATACACAATCATAAAGTATGCTTCAATTTGCAAGTTTTAAACGACTTTTACGTTAACATTTTATCCTCATAGTGTACAAGGGAACATTCCACACACACATACACACTTGACAAGGATGGCCTGAGGTTACCTTTGAAGTAATGTAGCTATTTTCCTACATTTTCTTCAAAATGTATAAACAGTGAAGTGTAATCTAATCCATTACGTATCCTTAAACACATTTACATAAGAGTAAAATGCCAAACCCTGATAGTTCTGACTTGTGATTTTTTTTTAAATGATTTTTTTTTAACTTATAATATACTTTAAATAATAATTTAAAAAACACAGAAGCCCTAAACTGTAAAAGTGCGTAAAGCGTGAGTTCCTTTAAATCAAGATTATAAACACATTTGTTTAGGACTGCCTTCGACTGTTCTAGTTAAATAGTTCTACTGAAACATCACTAGTACAACTTTTTAGTCCAACTGTTTTTAATGTTCTATTTTTGTTTCTACACTTATTTCCTACTTGCTTTTATTCTGTTTTATTTTCATATATTTTAATCATGTAAAGCACTTTGCATTCTCTCTGTTCTGAATTGTGCTATACAAATAAATTTGCCTTGCCTAAACATTTGCAACACTAAAATGTAAAATACAAATAAAAATATCTAGTAAATTCATGTCTGATTGAGGTTCTGTTCATCACCCATCTTCCTCCAAACCCTTGGACCTTAATACCTAAATGAAAGGCACACTTTAGTTTCATCAGAAAAAAGGACCTCGGATCCCTGGCCAACAGTCCAGTCCTTCCTCTCCTTGGCCCTGTTGAGACGCTTCCTACGTTGGCTCAGGTTTAAAAGTGGCTTGACCCGACAGCTGTAGCCCATCTCCTCGATGCGTCTGAATGTGGTGGTTTATGAAGCTGGTACTCCTGCCTCTCTCCAGCCTTTCTGGATCTCTGTCATATTCTTGAATCTTCTTTGTTTGATAATGCGCTGGAGCCCACAGTCTTCTCCTGCCACAGTTTGTCCTCCACCAGACCTTCCATTGATCTGCTTGGACACAGCACTCTGTGAATAGCCAGCCTTCTTAGCTATGAATCTTTGTGACTTACCCATTCTATGGGGGGTATCTGTGATGGTCTTCTGGCCAGTCGTGATGTCTGTAATCATTCCCACATTGAACCGAACTGAGACAATTGAACCAAAGTGAAGCAACTTAATGACACTCGGGGAAGCCTGTGCAGGTCCTTTGAGTTAAGCAGCTTATTAGTGAGTGACACTCAGATTAAAACATTCATGCCCTGCAAAATTTGGGCAGATATCTTCAAACTATTTCTAATTTTTTTGAATTCCTGTTTTTATGGGTTTTATGAGCTGGAAGCCCAAATAATTCAATTAAATTTTATTTATATAGTACCAATTCATGAAACATCTCATCTCAAGACACTTTCCAAAGTCAAATTCAATCAGATTATACAGATTGGGTCAGAAAGTTTCCTCTCTAAGGAAACCCAGCAGGTTGCATCAAGTCTCTCCAAGCAGCATTCACTCCTCCTGAAAGAGCGTAGAGCCACAGTGGACAGTCATCTGCATTGTTGCTGGCTTTGCAGCAATGCCTCATACTAAGCAAGCATCAAGCGACAGTGGAAAGAAAAACTCCCCATTAACGGGAAGGAAAAACGTCCAGTAGAACCGGGCTCAGTGTGAACGGTCATCTGCCTCGACCCACTGGGGGTTAGAGTAAACAGAGCAGAGACACAGAAAGCACAGAAGCACACATTGACCCAGGAATCCTTTCTATGTTATATGGTAATAGCGGATGATCTGATCCCCAGGATGGCATCATAGCTAAACAGAGCGCCAGGCTTGATGTACTTACTATGAAGAGGAAAAAAAGAGAGAACATAAGGTTAAAAATGTAAATGACAACAAATAATACAATATTGGAGAACAGTAGGAGAACTCAGCAGAGTGAGAAAAATAGACCCTGATGTGCTCCAGCAGCCTAAGCCTATAGCAGCATAACTATAGAGGTAGCTCAGGGTAACATGAGCCACTCTGTCTAGAAGCTTTGTCACAAAGGAAAGTTTAAAAGATTAGTCTTAAAACTACACGGGGTGTCTGCCTCACGGACTGAAACTGGGAGTTGGTTCCACAGGAGAGGAGCCTGATAGCTAAAGGATCTGCCTCCCATTCTACTTTTAGAGACTCTAGGAACCACCAGCAGACCTGCAGCCTGAGAGTGAAGTGTTCTGTTAGGAACATACGGGGTAATCAGAGCTCTGATATATGATGGAGCTTGATTATTAAGCGCTTTATACGTGAGAAGAATTTTAAATTATATTCTTGATTTAACAGGAAGCCAATGAAGAGAAGCTAAAATTGGAGAAATATGATCCATCTTGTTGGTTTTTATCAGAACTCTTGCTGCAGCATTTTGGAGCAGCTGAAGGCTTTGAACTGCATTTTGTGGACTTCCTGATAGTAAAGAATTACAATAGTCCAGCCTTGAAGTAACAAATGCATGGACTAGTTTTTCAGCATCTCCCCTGGACAGAATGTTTCTAATTTTGGGGAAATTCCTGAGGTGAAAAAAGGAAACCCTGGAAACCTGTTTAATATGGGATTTAAATGACATGTCTTGGTCAAAAATAACACCAAGAATTTTTACATTATTACTAGGGCCCAATTTAAGGGCATCCAGATTAAGCGATTAATTAAAAAGTTTATTTTTGAGGACTCTGGTCCAAAGATTACAACTTCTGTCTTGTCAGAATTTAAAGCTGTTTTGATACCTGTAGTCAAAGTAATTGGTTGGATTCATCAGGATTTATGGATAAATATAGCTGAGTGTCATCAGCATAACAGAGGAAATTAATCCAATGCTGTCTGATAATTTTGCCATACATATATATATATATATATATATATATATATATATATATATATATATATATATATATATATATATTGTCACGGCTGTTGCCGTTACATTTGTGTTTCCCACTTTTTTCTTTCTCATTTCTACTAAGTAGGCTGCTTGTCCCTGTGGAAAGACCTGCCTACTTCCTGGTTTCTGGGGTGCTGACCTCAGTCCCATCCCTCGGTTCCACCTCAACCAATGGTTCATCACCACCTACAATAACCACCTGCTGATAAGGAGAGCCAACCCATTGATTGAGGCAGCTTGTCACAGCCAGTTGACTTGTGTGCATATATATATATATATACATACATACATCATATATAAACAAAGCTGACATGGGGAAGGCCATAGATATCCATAATAAATATTATGGATATCTATGGCCTTCCCCATGTCAGCTTTGTTTTTTTCCGGCCAGCCCCTTTCTTCTTCTTTGAACACGAGGTTGGGCTGACAGCGAGGTTATTGGCGCATTATCGCCACCTACTGTTTTGATTCAAACCCCTACACCGCAGCAACAGACCTTAACAAAATAAAAGCATGTGAGCAACATGCGTTAACGCGCGTTAAAGTAAATATCGCCGTTAATAGTCTAATGAATTAATGCGGAATTAATGCGAAATTAACACGTTAACTTGCCCAGCCCTAATATATATATATATATATATATATATATATATATATATATATATATATATATATATATATATATATATATATATATATATTTATGTCAGCTGTTTGAGCATGAGCGCGCAGCTTACCAGGTGAAATCGATCACAACAAGGTGAGACAAACTTCCTGGCTTGAGAAAAAGGACTGCAGCGAAAAATATAAAGTTTGCCATCCTACTCGGGCAAGAAAAAAGAGCTGTGTGAGGTTTGTGTCAAGGAAGCAAAGAACTGAAACAGACAGCCGGTAAGCTCGTGTTTGATCCTTTTGTTGTGAATGCAAGGTATGCGCTGCTGCTGATGAGGCATTGAGATATGAGAAATGTTTGTTTGTAGCATGGTTAAACTGCTTTGAAATTTTTGATGCATTTTTATAATAAATAATGAAGTAGTTTTTCCTAACTTAAAGATAAAACCATAGTCTATTTTGATAAATGTATTTAATGATAAATTGTTCAGAACTGTTTCTTACACTGTGCAATATAGTAAATGTTTGTTCTTGTCTTTTAAGGGTTTTCACCTGCTACCAATAATTAATGATTAACTGTAAATAACACAAGAAGAAAAATAAATGGAAAAATGGAACAACAGTCTGGTCATTGAGTGGAATCCAGTTTAAAGTTCAACTTGGCACACCCTTCAAGTGTGGGAACAGCACAGCAAAGAAGTAAAACGCTTGACAGTGAAAAACCGTGTCCAGTTGGTTGAAGAATCCAGCCAGACTGAAACGGCCTGCAAAGTTTCTGCGGCCTGCAAAGTCAGCCTGCCCGCCCAGCCCGCCTGCTGCTGAGTCTACGCTGAGCCCTCCATTCTTCCCGAAGCCCAAAATGGCTGAGTCAAAGTCTCTGCAACAGGTAAAAAGAGAGAGAACGACTGCCAAGCAGAGGTTTACCCGACAAGCAAACTCACTTTTGAAGTCTTGCAAGAAAATGTCGGCAGAAGAACTGAGGGATGCCTTCAGCAAGGTCACACTTGAGGGTGAGAAGCTAATGGAGGCAAACGAAGAAGTGGAAATATTCACTGAGGAAGCGGAGCTCGAAACTACTGATAAAGCAGACATTAATGCAGATGTGAGGAAAACAGAGGACTGCGAACGGAAGCTAGAGGAAGTAGAGGCTGCTGTTCAGAAGACTCTGTGGCAAAGTTTTGGCTGCGCTGAACTCTCTCTTGCATTAGAGGCAGCTGAAAAGGAGTGTAAGCGACTCGCTGCAAGCACATCTGACTTGAAGTTGGAGGTGTATGAACTAATGCTTAAAAATATTGAGCGGCTGGTAAAGACTGCGAAAGAAACCATGCGCCAATGGACTCGGTGGGTCCCAGAAGAGGAGCGGCCTGATTTCCAGAAGCGCATCAGGTATGTGGAAGGCTCACTACTGGAGTTAACCTCTGAGAAAGCTACTCTTCTGCAGACAAAGCTGGAAACCAAGTTCTCAGAGGAAACGCCACACCAGTCCCCTGCCATCAGGCTGAAACCAACGGCACTCCCACAATTTGACGGCAACAAGCGCAACTTCTATCTCTGGAGGAAAGAGTGGGAGGCACTCCAAAGGCAAGGGGAACCAACCGGCTCTAAAGAGGTCAAGAAGATTCAGCTGTTGAGCAGCCTGGAGGACAAAGCAGTGAGGGACCTTCGCCTGTCGACATACGGAACAGCGGAAGAGATTTTCCGTGTTCTTGAAAACAGGTTCGGAAATAAGACAGCAATTGCACTGGAAATCATTGAGGAGCTGCAGGCGCTGCCACCAGTGAAAAGTCACCAACCTAGGAAAATTGTGGATTTAATACAAATTGTGGAAAAGGCCCTGTATGACCTCAGTGGGCTGGGAAACACTGGCGCTCTGAAAAATCCACTCGTCACAAAGTCTCTGGAGAGTAAGCTGCCAGAGGGCCTAAATAAGGAGTGGCTGGTCCATATGTCAGAAAGAGAGGAAAACGCCTCCCCTGAAGACAGGTTTGACATGCTTCTCAAGTTCCTGAGAAGTCAGGAGAAGATTTACGAGCAGCTGGACCAACTGAAGGATGAGGACTCCAGCCGGAGAGAGACAAGAGCCCCCCAAAAGCATGCGCGCACAAAGACCACCAACTCCCAGTGTTCCCAAGCATCCTGCGTTGTCTGTGGAGAAAGGGGCCACAGAAAGAAACTTTACTACTGCAAGAAATTCAAAACTCTCAAAGTACCTGAGAGGAAGGAAGCAGTTGAGAGGATTGGCGCATGTGGGAAGTGTCTCGATGTCCACAACGATTACACAGGGAAGCAAAGTAGATGGGCCACAAAGGCCGAAGCCCAGTCCTTCAAAAAGTGAATGGAAAAAGGGCACAGAGACACAGGAAGAGTTCCTGACAAGCCTGCCCCCTGATCTTGCTCAACGATGCCGAAATGTGTTCTGCAACTCTGTCGCTAAGGCATTAAGATCAGCTGTACCAGAGAGGGGTCTGCTAGCTGCAAATGGCCTTGAAGAGTTCCCCATCATAATGATGATTCTGGAAGTCACTGCAAATGCTGGCCAGAAGATTGGGACTTTGATAGATTTGGCGTCCGACACGAACTACATCACCCATGAGGCTGCTGGTGAGCTGAATTTGAGGAGTGAGGATGTGACACTCATAGTCCATGGAGTTGGTGGGATGCAAGTGACAGTGGAGACCAAGCGCTACCTCCTGAAGATCCGGGTAACAACCCCAAAGGGAACCCTCAGATCCCACCAGCTCGTGTGTTACGGGCTGGACAGCATAGCAGAGGTCAATCGCTGTGTGTCGCCCAAGACTTTGCAAAAACTATTCCCCGACGTCCCTCTAAATGAGCTGGTCCGTCCCACCAAAATCAAGCTGCTCATCAGCCACAAAGAAGGCCAACTCGTCCCTCAGAAGATGCGCTCTGTCGGTGACCTGGTCCTGTGGGATGGTCCCCTTGGGAAAACAGTTGGTGGCTCTCATCCAGATTTGCTGGAAGAGGTCAAAGTTATGGCCCATGGCTCCAGAACCCACTTTGCACGCTCCATGCGCACAGCAGCTGTAGAGTACAGAGAAATCATCAGCCACGGCCCAATGCAGCCACCCCAACTCACCCAAGCCATTACGTCTATTACCAGCCGAGACTTCATGGACTGGTGGAAGTGGGACAGCATAGGGGCCGCGTGCGAGCCTAGGGGCGGCGGCTGCAGATGTGGAAATTGCCAGCCTGGAGGGAAGGAGATGTCAATCTCTGAAGAACGGGAACTGGAGCAAATAAAGAGTGGACTGACATACACCACTGGAGATCGACACAGTGAGAAACCACATTGGCATGCCAAATATCCCTGGGTGGAAGATCCAGTAACATTGCCGAATAACAGAAGGGCTGTTGAAACAACCTTCCTGAGGACAGAGAAGCAGTTAGCAAAGGAGCCAAAATGGAAGGCGGCCTACAAAGCGCAAGTCCATGAGATGGTCGAGCGGAGAGCTGCTGTCAAACTGTCCCAAGAAGACTTGGCAACCTGGACTGGACCTGTGTGGTACATTAGCCACTTGATCGCTCCAAATCCTCACTCTGTGACTACTCCAGTCCGTCTCGTCTGGAACAGTAGCCAGAAATTTAAGGGTCAAAGCCTGAATGACCTCCTCCTTAAAGGTCCAGATGTCCTCAATGACATTCGTGCTGTCCTCACCCGATTCCGGCAAGGTGTCTTCGCTGCACTTGGGGACATCAAAAAAATGTACAACTCTGTATGGCTTGAGGACCAAGAAATGCACCTTCATCGCTTCCTTTTGGAGAGATTCTGTGGAGGAGGACATCCAGGAATATGCCATCACCAGGGTCAACATTGGCGATAAGCCAGCGGGCTGTATCGCACAAGTCGCCATGCGGGAGACAGCCAGTCTGCCCATGTTCCACCATCTTGCAGAAGAGCGCCGAGTGCTGGAGCAGGATGCATATGTCGACGACATCTTGACCTTGCATAATGACCTGCACCAGCTCAAGCAAATAACGGCCAATGTTGAGCATATCCTGGAAGCTGGGGGATTCTACCTCAAGCCATGGGTCTACTCAGGCCAAAGTGGGAGGTCAGAATCAGGTGACCCCCAGGAGAAAGAACCCTCAGTGATGGTCCTCCCAAATCAACTCTCAGAGGAGAACAACAAAGTCCTGGGTCTTGGATATGATCCAGAGAGCGACAAGCTTCGCTTGATGGTGGCTGTGAACTTCTCCAAAAAGAAGAAGAAAATGAGGCTTGGAGTAAACCTGTCAAGAGAGGAAGTCAGGGGCCAGGCACCAAACCCACTCACCCGGCGAGAGCTCCTCAGTCAAGTATCTGGGCTGTACGATCCCCTCGGCCTTGTAACACCGGTCAAGCAGAAGGGAGCCATCCTGGTGAGAAGAGCATTCCAGGAAGCAAAGGTCAAATACAGTCCATTAGAGGATACATGGGATGCACCTTTGTCCGAGCGCCTCCGGGATGACGCCATCTGCCTCCTTGAAGAGTATGCTGAGCTCAGCCAGTTGAAATTCGCCAGAGCCTTGACGCCACCTGACCCTCGTGCCAAGCCCTGCGGTATCACCTTCTCCAATGGCAGCGAGCGCTCTTACGGTGCTGTACTTTACCTATGGTGGGAAATGCCACACAACGTGACCCTACGACTGGTCGGAGCCAAAGCCAGGTTGACACCATTAGACCACAAGGGCGATGCTGTCAAGGCGGAGGTCTGCGGTGCCGTCTACGCTGCTCGTCTGAAGAAGCACTTTCAGAAGCACAGCAACATCCACGTGGAAAAGTGGTACCACCTGGTTGACAGCCAGACAGTCCTTGGTGCCATCCAACGTGAGAGCTACGGCTACCAAACGTTTTTTGCCAATAGAATTGGAGAAATCCAAGGCAGTTCGAATATCCAAAACTGGTGGTGGATCCCTGGGCCTCTCAATATCGCTGATATTATCTCAAGAGGAGCAAGTCCAAAGGAGTTGGCTGAAGGCACAGAATGGCAGCTGGGTCCCAAGTTTCTAAGTCTCCCAGAGAGAGAGTGGCCAATAAAGTCCGCAAAAGAAGTTGCTGTGGAAGCTAGGGAGAACCTTATGCGCATCCAGAAGAAGTCATTCGTCGCTGCTCTTACCCGAACTGGAGTAAAGAAAGAACCTAAGCTGGAACCGATCTCATGCTCTGCCGATCTGCACAGGCCTCCTG
>NW_023396879.1:1011205-1018705 GCF_011125445.2 Fundulus heteroclitus
CATTTCACAAGCGTATGGCTTCTGACCTGTATGACTTTGTATGTGCATGTTCAGGCTTCTTTTACTCGAATGCCTTTTCGCACAAGTTGGACAGGAGAAAGACTTCCTGTCCATATGAGTTCTTATGTGCTGACGGAGGCTACTTTTATGAGAAAACCCTTTTGCACAAGTTGCACAGGAGAAAGGTTTCTCCCCTGTGTGAGTTCTTATGTGACAAGCCAGATGACTACCAATGCTGAAAGATTTATCACACAATTGACAAGCGTATGGCTTCTTGCCCATATGCGTTTGTATGTGCATATTTAGTGTATCTTTACGAGAAAACCCTTTTGCACAAGTTGGACAGGAAAAAGGCTTCTCATCCATATGGGTTCTTATGTGAATATTCAGAGTATGTTTACGAGAAAACCCTTTTGCACAAGTTGGACAGGAGAAAGTCTTCTCCCCTGTGTGGGCTCTCATGTGGATGGTTAAATTACTTTGAGTGGGGAAACCTTTTCCACAAAGCACACACAGGAAAGATTTCTCTCCTGTATTTCCTCTCATGTGATTAGTCAAACATCTACACGTGGTGAAACATTTACCACATGCTTCACAAGGTTTATTGGTTTTATGTCTTTTTAGTTTTGAACCATCACTGTGATCTTTGGTTTTCTCTCGTCTCTTTTTATGCTTTAGCGCTTCATCTGTGTTTGATCCTGACTCTTCATTATTATCCTGCTGATCTTGCTTCTCACCTTCAGGGGAGTCTGAATTGAGAAGTTGGTTCATTTTCTCTTCTGGTTCATTTGTGTCATGTTTTAAATCCAGAGGAGTCACCTTAAAGGTGTCAGCCTCCTGCTTCACTACAAGCTGCGCCTCATCCTCATTACTCCAGAGATCCCCATGTTCCTCTTTAATCTTTACAGGTTCTGGTTCCTCCTTTGTCACATTCATCTGTTGGAGTTCAGGTTCAACTTGAAATAGTTTGTCACAGGCAGAAAACCCTACAAAGGTTTCTGTCTCCTGCTTAACAAGATGCTTTTCATCTGGTAAGATACACAGTCCAAGCTGTTCTTCTTTAATTCCTTGAGGTTCTGGTTCTTCCTCTTTCATGTCTTTGGTGTTTGGTTCCTTCAGGTTAATAATGAAGTTCCTCACTTGGCCACTGGCCGATTGATCAGCAAGAACCTTCCAAGAGAACAAGATGCTGTGAAATGTCTGAGGAGTGAAAAACAGAAGAAATTAATAAGATTTACAAAGTAAAGTGTAACTTTCATTCAGAGCCAGACAATGCTCTGATAAAAATCACTCCACATAACTAGGTTAAGGTTGCACAGTCTAGGCTCAACACTCCTCCCAAATGGTTCACTATACTGGATCTAAATATCTTCCATGAGGATGTGGGTCTAGATAGACATGCCCTCTCCAATTGATTATCAGGGCTGGTATCACCCCAGCCATACAAGACAGACCTCAACTCCTAGGCACATGCTGTGTGTACATGTTCCATCTTCAACTCTGCTCTATGGTCATAACTTGTGGACAATGACCACAGGAACAAAATCCAGGTAACAAATGGATGGTCTTAATATCTCTCCTGCCTTTGGGAAAAGATGAAGAGTTCCAAAATACACTTGAGGCTCCTGAATTAAAGTTTTGATCTCTGTATTAGACATTAAAATTACCCAATCCTGCAGATGTTTCACTTTAAAGATTATGTTCTACCATTAATACAAATGTTCGCCGTTATCCTTTTTGTGTTCAACATTCAGGTTTAAATGAATAGCAGGTACAGAAAATGCTTCACATCACATACATTTATTCCAGAACACAAAAACTACTGCTTTGTAAATCATAAACCCTGAAGCGCTTTTATTTCAATTAAAACCACAGCTTTTCCGCTCTTTATGGCCCCCCACCAATATGGCAAATGTGCTGGAATGTCACGGCCCCTCAGACAGGCTAGCTAGATAGCTAGGAGGCTTTAGCCCCTCTTTCATTTGAAGGTATCTAGTTATGCTAAGCTGAGGTGAACCTTGAAAACATGTCCAGAGGGTCAGTTCCTCTGCAAGGGTCGAAAAAAGATACGATAAAACAAATCTGACTAAACAAAATTACTATTCAGTTTTAGAGGGAACAGTGTGGGTGAAATGTTTGCGACTGTTTTACTGTAATTCTTTTTCAACTTATGGACACTACACTACGGATGAAGATGATCGATTCTTGTTTTAGACAATATGATTTAAAGAAAACTCCATATTGGCAAAATGCTGGCAAAGTTTTAATTGTGTTTTCAGACACGACAATTGGAGAATGAAGTTTCACGGACCATGCTGGTCCTGGAAGGATGTTGTGCAGCTGAACAGAATTCAAAAACTCTGAAACTTTACGCTACCTGCTGATGCGAAGGAGAAATTGCGAACGCCGCATTTACTGGATATATTGAAGTAAGTAGAGGCGCAAAAAAAAGCAAATAATTAGGATGCCGCTTAAATCTGCCACTCCGGCAGATATCAAAGAGTCGGTCACGGGCTTAAATGGATAAAATTGCAAGATTAGAATAATGATTTATTCTACTAACTAACATGGGTAAATTGGGAATAAAGTACCAGTGAAGATTGTTTGGAATTGCACGCAGTTAACTAAAAGATTTAAGGAGACTTAAATCAAGGTGAACCTTGACACAGTAGAGACTAGAAACAGCCATGAAATGAGTAAGATGATAAAATTATGTTGCAGAGAACTTTCAACTGTCAGACATTGAAAGGTGAGACACACGTTGGATGTATTCTGTTAAGAATTTCTCAGGAAACTTCTGCAAATACATTTGAATTTAAGATTACTCCTTTAATATGGGTCATTGCAGGATTTTAGCTGAGAGCTAAATAATTGTGAGCAGGAATATCTGGATGGGAAAGTGCTTGAAGGAGGTTTTGAGTAAATGATGATGTTTGATAAGAACACTAATTACACTTTTGTTTCTGTTTTGGAACAGAAAACAAAGCCTCGTGTTTGCCAACCATATACAAGGAGCAGTTTAGTAGTGAGAATTGCAAAAATAAAATGCTCATTACCCAAGCCAGAACTGAACACACACTGCCATGCAGTTGTATCATTTCCTACAAGTGGAGGAACAAGAAGAGGACTGACGAAGCTGTGGAAGAAGAAGCCAGAGAACTGTGATTTCTTAACCTGATACAGAGGAGTTGCCTGAGAACCCTGAGCCGACCATTTATGCGCGATTAGATTCACGTCTGCCATGTGCTCTGAATGGCCTAAAAGCTTTCTTTACGTTGTGTTCTTGACGTACTGACAATTTTCATATTGTATTACTGTGTTTTTGAACCGCCCTATTCCACTGACTTCATGATCCTGTTTGATTTTGTGTGTTAGGACATTTATACTGTGATGTTGCATTATGTTGATCGTTGTGGTTCTTTGATGAAGAATGGAAACTGCCTGCTTCGGACACACACACCAACACCTGCAGTTTAAGCAATCTTTTTGCTTTGACATAGGGAGAAGCAGGATCTGATTGGCACCAAAGATCCTTAAAATACTTGGTAATGATCATTTTCAGATTCAATATGGGGCCTTCTTGCTTAGATTGGCCGAAAGAGGAATTTTCTTGAGGGTCTCATCAATTTTTACCATCTCTTAGAGGGGATGGCGTTTTCTGGAGGGAAAGACCCTGCCCGCCCTGTGATGCCCCCTACTGGTCGAGGACTAAGGCCTCTGTTTATGGGTCGCACTACCCGCTGCGCCACGAGCACGCCCCGCTAACGGACATTTTAACTTATTTTTTATGATGTGCTTTTTGGGCACATCAACAGGGGGAATTGTTGGATATTATGAGGTTACAGAGACTGGACTGGCATTATCTGACATACTTAAATTGGACAGAATGACGGATTGGGGGAAATGTGGCGGCTAGGACACGTCTGCATTATAGTATCCTCCCCACCAATGTGATGAAAGGAACACTGATATTATACTGTGCACGCCCCTGAATGAGTGTACACAATGTGTCCTACTTAATGTCTGTGTGAGGAATGAACGGGGATCTCGGACATCCAGAAATCTGCCCGTCGCGTTGTTTATGAGATTCCAGTACTGAAGCTGTAAACATCCCTCTGCCTTTTAGATCAAATATGGTAAAATATAGTTTTGGTTTCAAGAGTCTTTTTATTTCTACAGAAGTCCACAATAGAAACACCACATTATTCAGTAAAATTACCTGGGGTGACCGCAGCATGGTCAATAGAGTAACAATTGCATGTTTGTTGGTCAGTTTTTTTGCCTTCATTATGTGTAATGTGAACCGAAGTAGCCAAAGAGAAATTTCGCCGCCGTAAGACGCGTCCCAAAATGTTCTGTGCTGCACAGCGCTGTGGCCCCATCCTCCACACGCATGCGCTGTAAATTCATGAATTGATCGGAACAAGTATTTAGATGGACGCTGATCTGTTTATGGATCATAAACCAGCCCCCTCAATCAAAATACAATTTCATTCTGGTTGTAATAATTTGCTGAAATAGTCTGAGTAAAGGTGTATGGGAGAGAGGTGTAGTGCTCTGAACAAAATTTTCAAGAATCAAGATTCTTTATTGTTGCTGTGTAACCGTAGTGAAATTTTGGTGAGACATTCAGAATGATAAGAAGCAGACCCAAATTAAAAACACAGAATAACGAGACATAAGTCCTAAAGGACACCCTCAAAAATGCAAAACCCTCAGAAGAAATTAAAAGTATTTGGCAGAAAAACATGTGGAAGGATAAATGTAGCATATGGCATTTACATAAAACGCAGCTTGTGCTGAAACAGTCCATGAAATGGGCTGGATGTTGGTTTCGATGGTCAAAAATAGTGTTTTTGCTCTGGTTGCATTGTTATGCACAATTATTTCCCTAGATGACACGGCAATTTTACAGCTTCACTTCTGTTGTGTTAAATCGCTGTTCATATAGACAATAATTAACTTCTTTATATGAAGAAAAAATATTTATTACCTAAAATAATTGTAACAGAACACCCCAGTAGCAACTTGTGTTTTGTGGGTTTATTTGTTCTCAGTCTAAATGTTACATTTTGGAAAAAAGAAATGGAAATTAAAAAAAATCATCCAATTCATTGATTATTAGAATATTCAACCGATTAATTGATTATTAAAACAATTGTTAGTTGCAGCTCTAATTTATAAATATATATATATATATATATATATATATATATATATATATATATATATATATATATATATATATATATATAGATAGTTAGATAGATAGATAGATAGATAGATAGATAGATAGATAGATAGATAGATAGATAAGCTTCTGCGTTACATTAACGCACCGTTTACTGAGTGCATATAGCTTCTGTATAAATATCCATTGTATTTTATTTTATTTTTGTCTGCGCCATCAACACCTTGTAAGTGCAAACCTACTTGGCAATAAACTTGATTCCGATTCTGATATGTAAATGCTTAAGAATGGATCTCTAATTGCAAAACCTACTTTTTTGAATAATTACAAACACCAAATGTCTTTATTTTAGTTTAAACCGCGGCTCTTAGCCTCAATTCAGTGGTTTATTCGTCAGCGTTTCCCTTCCCAATATGGCGGACGCACTCATTTATCGCTGCAGCCCAGACAATTAAAACAATAGTTACTGTGAGGTTCTAGCTTCTTACCGGTCACATTAGCTTTTGTTCCTCGGAGAAAAGCCTCCAAACAGCCCAGAGTCCAATAAGTGTCCAGTGTTCTCAATGAGAAGTCACTTTTTCCCTTTTCCTCTAACAGGAAACTTCTCTGGCCGTTAGCTTCTCAGTTAGCTCTGATGCTAACTGCTCCCTCGCAGGCTGTCGCTTCTTCTAAAACGGAGACAAATAGCGGTTAAGACGAGCTGCACATGCTGTCAGAGTCTAGGAGGCTTTAGCTTTGTCTCTTACCCACTGATGTGTCCAATGAGCCGACGCTTCGGAGCGTGTGTCGATTAATCCAGTGAGACTTTCTGTGAAGCGCTTTTCGAGGTTTGTGTCGATGACGTTTGAAGCCCTGAAAGCAAATCGTACCACTGGGCTCGTTCTAAAAGGAGGACTGTCACTACCCATTTTTATTTTTATTTATTTTTATGCGAACCAACTGGGGCGCATCCAGAGAGCATGGTTTTATATATGTAAAATCTAGGAGTATTAAGTTTATTGTAAAGCACCAATTTCAATCTCAAGATTCAAATTTGATTATAATATCTTTGGGAATGAATTTAATGGTCTGTTTAGATCATTCAGAGGAATTTTTCCATGCTACCCCCTCAAAAAAGAAAAACTTAAAAGAGAGAGGACTATTGAAATATCAATGTATTACAGTCTCTGGTTCAACTGTGGTTTAAAGGTACAAATCTTTAAAACAGACTCTTTTGTTACAAGGGTAAATTTTGTGCAAAAATTTTAAATTAAAATCCTTTATTTTATTTGAAATGCAATACTGAGAGTGGGTCATCCAGGTCTTTTTCGTATATTAATAAACAAGGCTTTCCAGAAAAACTTTCCTTTTGGTGATAAAATATTTCAGCAAAAACTTTCCTTTTGGTGATAAAATATTTCAGCTCTGTAGTAACTTTCTTATATGCTGATTTGAACATTTATGTAAATTCCTCCAGTCTCTAGAAAGGGTTTCTGCAAACATTTTTTTTTATATTTAAGATGTACTTTCATTTATTACACCATTCCAAGAGGGATGGCCTTAATTACAGAGGCAAACTGTCAAACTGTTGATCCATCCATTCCCTTAGCTCTTAGTAGTAATGATTTTATGGGATTCTTCATAAATAAAATTGATGCCATTAAAAATAAAATAATTGGCATCCTCCCAAACATGATTACCTCATCCCCAGTAAGTAAGGCAGCATTGGAGGAATCTTTAGAACCTGCGCAGTGTTTGAACTGTTTAGAAGCAGTAGAGCTTTCTGAGCTATCTAAAATTTTAGCTTCATCTAAACCTTCTACCTGTATGTTAGACCCAATCCCAACCAAGTTGTTTAAGGAGATATTCCCTTTGATCAGTGGCACTATTTTAGACATGATTAATCTATCCTTAGTAAATGGATATGTACCACAGGTTTTTAAAGTAGCTGTTATTAAACCTTTACTTAAGAAACCTTCTCTTGATCAAGATGAGTTAGTAAACTACAGACCTATATCTAATCTTCTTTTCTTATCTAAAATTATTGAGAAAGTAGTTGCTAATCAACTATGTGAACATTTACAAAGTAATGACCTACTTGAGGAGTTTCAGTCAGGCTTCAGAGCTCATCATAGCATTGAAACAGCTCTGGTGAAGGTCACTAATTATATTCTCATGGCCTCAGATAATGGACTTGTGTCTGTACTTGTCCTGTTAGATCTTAGTGCTGCATTTGATACAGTTGATCACAAAATTCTCCTACAAAGACTTGAACATACTGTAGGGATTAAGGGGAAAGCATTAAGCTGGTTTAAATCTTATCTGTCGGA